>NC_056729.1:1528187993-1528424051 GCF_019279795.1 Protopterus annectens
GAGGAGAGACAACTTCTGGGAAATATATCTGTCTCTCCAGCATGTTCTGTTAATGTCACAGGCTAGGTTGATATCCCTGGACCAAGTTATTCTTGTCCCATTTGATTTGTGGATGTATAGCATTTCCAATAGTGCAGAGTCCAATAATGCTCTGTAGGCTAGGCACTGGTTGCCTCTCAGCAGCTTGTATGATACAAAGTACAGTGACAGTGCTTTCAATCTTTCCATGTATGTCATGTTTTAGAGGCCCTGGATTCTCTTGGTTATAATCTCTGTGGTCTCTCCAGTTGTTGCTGGTATCTGGTGATGTACATACAGAAGGGAGCATTGTACTCAATTAGTGGTCTGATAAGGGTTGAATACAGCAGAGCTGTAACCTCCCTGGTCTTGGATGCAATGCCCTTATTTATGAAATGCACAATATAAAATGCTTTTCTTGCCACTACGGATATGTGGAGATCAAACTTTAGATTGCTATCAACCTGTGCTCCCAAGTTTCACACCACTGAATTTGAGCTTAGAGGGGTGCTATCTATATTGCAATTAGCAGGGGCTACTTCGTTGCAAAGGGAAAAATGAGGCATTTTTTGCATCAAGTTTTAGTCCGTAGGATTGGCACCAATCATTTATCTATGTCAGATCTTTCTGTAATATGTTAACATTGTTGGGGATTCTATGGCTGCGCCCAGTTTATATCATCTGCAGACATAGTAAGCCACAGGCCATCTACCTTTGCTTGGACTTCAGAGAAATAGATTCCAAACAGTAGGGGGCCCAGCACAGATCCTTGTGGTACCTCACTGGTAACTGGTCTACTGGTGGAGGTGGACTCCCCAACTTTGACAGTGTACATTCTGTCAGTGAGCCAGTTTGCTACCCATCTAGTAATGTATGGGTTGACCCCCAGCTGGAAGAGTTTCTCTATGATACCTGAATGGGAGATTGTGTCAAAGGCCTTGGTTAAATCAAGATAGGTGGTATGTACTGTTTTGCCCTCATCAAAGGCTTTGGTGACATTCTCAAAGAAGTCCACTGGCTTTAATAAGCAAGATACCCCCTTGAAGAAAGCAAACTGGTTCAGGTCAAGGGTTTGATGGTCACCTATGTCCTTGAGGATAAGGTCCATCATCTTTCCATGGCCTTGTAGATAAGGCTGGTTAGGTTTATGTGTCGATAGTTCCCAGGGTCGGTTGATTGACCCCCCCCCCCTTGTGCAAGGGAATTACTGTTTCTGTTCGCCACTCTGCCGGGACAAAGCCAGTTCCCAGGCTATGGTTAAAGAGATTGCCAAGTGGTTCTGCTAGGTCTTGTTTTAGATTGTTTAGTAAACAGCCTGGGATGTTATGTGGTCCTGTAGAGGCCATGTTTTTTTACTCCTGTGAGAGTGTCAGGTTTGATTTTTACTTCAAACGAGACAGATTTATGGTCTGACCTTACCAGGGAGGGCACAAGGGATAATGCAGGGACCTCCCATGTTGGTGAGCACTAGGTCCAGGACATTTGAGCCCCTTCTAGAGGTGTTGACTAACTGTTCCAGGTCATTTGAATTAACGACGTCCAGGAACCGCATAGCAATCATGTTTGTGCTCATGTAAGTTGCCCAGTTGATGGAAGAATAGTTGAATTCTCCCATGGCCAAGGTGTTTGGCTGCATACTGAGTGACTCTAGCAAGTCCAGGTAGGAAGTGTACTTCTCCTGGTTCATAGTCCTAAAGTGACTATGTTTTCATTTTATGGGAGGGTAGGGAAGCAGCCTGCATTTGCAGATATTTAATGAAGATGGATACACCTCCACCCCTGGTTCTTTCACACTCATTTTTGGGGTCTGAACATGTGAAAGGCATTGTAGCCTTGTATGGCCAGGGTGCTCTCAGTGGCCTTGAACCAAGTCTCAATGACTGCACAAACATTAGCATCTTCCAGGGTGAGGAGTGCATCTAGAGAGTGCAGTTTACTGTTTAAGCTCTCAGCATTAAACGCAATGACCTTGAGTTTATCTTTAGTGGATTTCTTTAGATCAGAAGTTTTGTTATTTGGACATTGCCTAAAAAGGCACTAGGGGGGAATTCAAGCATTTTTGTCAGTATCCAAAAGCCTTGAGCAAACAGATGAATGCCATCTCTGGCAAAGCAGTGAGAACTGTCGACCATGTCTTCCCAGAAATACAGATACTGGATCCCCCTGGAGTGACACCAGAAGATAAGGCAAAATCAATAATTTTTTGTCTGTACTGTGGCGTCATCCTAGGTGAAGGTAGAATGCTGCTTATGGCTAGGGATATACTTGCCTGGGACACATAATCTGAGAGTTCGGTCATGTCTTTCTTCATATAGTCCAGAGAGATACATCTCAAGTCATTCACACCTACATGTTCTATGACAGAGTCATAACGGTACTTGTTTCGGAGCAACTTGAGTGCATGTGTGATTTGACAGATCCTGGCAGCTGACAGATAGCTAACTGTGGCCTTCTCCTTGTTCAGCCTGGTGAGGGGGACATCCGTGTGTCTTACTATGAGTCACCTATGACCAGAGCATTATATTTTGAGGTGTTTTGCCTTAGGGGTTTAATTGCTGAGACACTGTTATGTGTGTTGTTATGTGTAGTGGTGGATTCTGTTCATGCACTAGTATATGTATGTTGTTTGCTCTTGGGAGGTCTCTGGGCTTTTGGTAGGCTCTTAGTGAGTACCTCCAGGGTGTGTGTGGGTTTATGTGTCTTGACCTTATCTTGTGTGAGATGAGAGTTGTGTGTGCTTACAACCTGCTGTATGTCTTGTATATTGTTGTGTGAGAGGACTGATTCTAATTTCATGGCATAGTTACCACTCTTACATGCTGTGTTTGTTTGCTTTAGGTGCAAGTGGTTGTCAGTATACATAAGGCAATTACTACATTGCCTCAGGATGCCCATGTCGATCAGGTTGGCTGGAGAAATGGTGGGAAACTGTCCATTCATTATGGCAGGTATATATTGTAGTAACTAGTGGGGGTGGGCTAGATGACCAGGGTTTGCTTGTGAGACTAACAAAGGTGGATATTCTGTGGAGTGCTAAGGGTGGAAGACTCGATCAATGCTTCAGAATGTGAAACTTTGGGGGGTGGGGTAGATGAAATTCAGTCCATATTAGTTGGCCAGTGGATTGACTATATCCTCTGATCCAAGTATGTGATATCATTTGTTATTAGCTCACTGTAGTGCCAGTCATTGTTTGACATTTCTAGCACAGTTACAAAAATACTTTGTGGTTATCTTTCACCTGGGTTTATATTTTTACCTCATATTAGGCTTTGGTTGATTTAATCACAGTTCTTAGTTCCTTGTTTAGTTTAGCAAAAATGTTTTTGGCTTTCTGAGAGTTACATTTATTTTTGCATGCAATAAGTATTTTTTTTCTTTTATTATGATGCCCATAGGGCTTTATTTTTGAATTTAGTGTTGTATTTATTTTTGAGGCGGGAAGATGCATCTACGCAACTATTTAAGTATGTATAGAGCTTGGCAGTAAATTATTCTGTACAGTGGAAGTTAGAAACGGGCTTAGTAGAGGGACTCTTTCCCCAACTAATGCCCTGTACCAACCATAGTCAGAAACCAGCACTACTCAGATATGTGCAGACAAGATCACTTACACTAGTTTACAAGGGGGCTGAGAATGGTGTTCTAATTATTTCTTTAAAATTTTGCACAATCAAACCTGAGTGTCTTCATTTGTTCTTTCAGCATGTAACAGCATAGGGCTATACATAAAGTGACTATGTTTTCATTTTATTGGAGGGTAGGGAAGCAGCCTGCATTTGCAGATATGCTTTTTGTCTTTTGAAGCTGTTGTCTTCTTGGCAAATTGGGTGGTATTGTGTCAGCTTTGAACATTAAGTTTTGGGTAAAACTTATTTCTTCCTTGAATTTCTTTTCATTTCTTTCCAATAATTTTGTTCAGACTAGCACTGAATTATAAAAATAGAAAAACTCCCAAAAAAGTGCCTTAGAGTATGTACATTTCCATTGGTTCTGGTGCCTAGGGTAATTTTCTTGCTTTAACCAATTTCCTTTCAGCAAAGGCTTGAGATTGACATGCAGGGTAGTAAGGATGTAACTTTCAACACCTTTAGTTTTTGATTGATTGACTCCCATGAGTACACATTTTCATTTATTGTCAGTGGGAGTATCCAAGGTGACCAACTGTCCCAGTTTTTCCTGGACAGTCCCAGTTTGGAAGTCTCTGTCCCAGAATCCCAATCATTGTCTTTGGGACACAGAAATGTCCCAGTTTAGACCACTCAGTCTGAATGGTGACCTGGCTTCCTGGGGTGGCCAGTCCTCCTGCTTTCCCATCATGAGCAGCTCTGGGGACTTTGCTATTTTTTGGGGATGCCATTGGGTATAAGTTAAGGTCAGATGCCTTCACCCTGGCAGGAGCCTTCCAGGCCCTGCTGCCATCTGTCAGTTGCTCCCTCAAGGACTTCCTCTGTGGGGGGCTCTGCCTGACCCCACTTACCCAGGCAGGAGCTCTCTGGGTCCTGAACCCATCTTTCTGGCCCTCCCTTACTGACTTCTGTCAGTGCTGACCCCTACAGGCCTCCCCTTGGACCTGACCAAGAGACCTTCCACGGCCGCGGCCCCCCATGTTGGGGGACTCCGCCACCTCCATGTCTCCTGCAGGCTGCCAAATCATGCCAGATCACTCATGCCCTTTGACCCTCTCAGGAGTGCTTCCATCCCATCCTGTCTGCCCTCTGGAACTCCTCTCAGCTGCTTAGGGGCAGATCCGCTCTCATGAAGGCTTCAGAGTCTCCCTGTTCTCATCCAGAGCAGCTCTGGGGACTTTGACATTTTTCAAGGATGCCATCAGTCATGGGGTGAATTTGGATGCCTTCACCCCAGCAGCAGCTCTCCAGGCCCCTCTGCCATCTGCCCTTGCACTTCCTGAAGGACTTCCAATATGGGAAGCTCTGCCTGACCCCGCTCACCCAGGCAGGAGCTCTCCAGGCCCTGCTGCTGTCCACCCCAGCACTCCCTTAAGGACTTCCAAGGTGGGGAGCTCTGCCTGACTCCCCCCTCACCCAGACAGGAGCTCTCCCAGCCCTACCACTATCTTCCTCTCCCCCCTTCCAGACTCTTGCCCCAGAGGGGGCATGATCCGTACCTACTCACCCAGATGGGAGATGTCCTGTCCCAGTCATTTTCTACCTCTCGCTCCCTTCCAGACTTCCACCGGGATGGAGCCCCTCCAGGCTTCCACTTCTACACAGGAGAGAGAGCTCTTTTCCAGGGTTACATATCTCCTGACTGCTGCCAAATCATGCAGTGTCAGGCATGCTCTTGGAGCCTCTCAAAGGATTTTCCCAGCCTCATGGAACTCTGCTGGGCTGCAAAGCCTCAGACAGGCATATTGTTGCCAGTGATTTGTTCAGAGATCATCAATATGAAGGGAGCATGGCATATTCTTGCCAGTGATCTGTTCAGAGATCAGCAATATGAAGGGGGCATTGCTTGGTCAGCAGTGTTAATGTGGGTGTGGCATGTAGAGTGGGCAGCAGTCTGGGAGCTGTGAGTACAAATTTGAAAATCCTGGCTGCACCCCTGTTCCATAATGCTACACATACCTTTGTTTCCACTGGGATGGGTTCTTCATGATTTGCACTGTGCCTTAGAAGAGAGTGGCAGAGGTTGCATATTTCCTCTAGTGTTTCCCTGTTTACTTGGTATTATGCTACATTTTCGGTGTCATGCAGTTCATGATAAGTCAAATGGGGGTCTAAACACGCTTCTTCTTGGCCAAGATCTAGAAGCAGCAGCTGCACCTTGAAGTAAAGCTTGTTGCACATACAGGTTAATAACGGCAGCAGCAACCCCTAACATTTTTCCCCTAAGTGTAATCATGGTTGCATGTCAAAGAGTTTTGGATTTCAGAGCAAATGGCTATACTAATTGGACATGATTACTTCATAAGTTCCTAAATAGCTCCGGCATGTTGGATTGGTCATTTAGCATGTATTTCAGCTACTTATGCTTTCATTAGCATATTCTGCTGCTTACCCCTGTTTTGAGGCTCTAAACTAAGTGTAGAACCATTCAATGAATATAAATAGCATGCTATTGTGGCCACGGTGCACAGTGTGAACATAATAGCAGCACTTAATGTTGGTGTTCATGAATCCACCATCATATTGTAACAGAGGTCCATATGGTCAAAGCTAAAGTTTTCCTTTTCTCAGTAATAACACTTGGACCATTACTAAGTCTGTGCATTAGAAAAATTAATGCTTTTGAACTGGAGAAAATGTTTGAGAATTTCATGGCCTGCAAGAAGATCAAATCAGTGAATACTTAAAGAGCATTTTTTATGTTTATTAGTTTATTGTGGCACTTGGGTAACACGAAACAATGTTTTTTGGAACTTGTCATTCTGCATCGATTTGCATAATTTTTTAAATAAAAGTGAACAAAACTTTTTATTAATCCACACCCCCAAATAAATGTTATGGTTTCTTAATCTGACATCACTGTAGTGATAACATGCAGGTGTGCCCATTAACTTTAATGGACAGGACCATGTGCATGCACATTGGTGAATCCGGTAAAGCCCTTAGATGCAGCCCCAAGTTATTTCATTTACCAACATCATGAAGTCAATCCTGAAGTGAATTAAAAAAATGAGAGGAATGGACAGAGGAATTCATTTAGTAGAAATGCATCATGGCACTTCGATCACCATATGCAGTGATGTAAAAGGTACGAAAAAAATTGGAAAAATCACTTTAAGGAAATAAACCTCAGCTATTCAATGGAAGGTCTAATAGTAAAGCTATTACACAAATACTTTGGCCATATAATGAAAAAGCAGGATTCATCAGAGAAGCCACTGAAGCTGGGAAAGATCAAACTCAAAAGAATAAAGAGTCTAAGAGGGAAAGACAGCATTACTGGAAAATAAATATGATTTTTTTCAAACAGAATTTATTGAAACTCATGTTCAACAACACATTATTATGTAGCATGACTTTTTACACATCTTAGATAACTTCCCATTGTGTTAGTATTAAAGACAAAATAGGACTATGTGTCTAAACTTGATTTTTTCCCATTGGTTATTCTCTTAACTCCATTACTGACAGTGTGATGTATGTGACTTTAAATATTGCTGTCATGCTTGAGGTTAATAGAGCTCTGACAATAATGCAGTGTATTAGAACCTCTTATTATAATTTATCACCAATATTGTGCCCAAAGTTTATTAAGCATACTGCACTAAGAAAATAATTATCTCAAACCATAAACTTAAAATTAATTTTGTCCCAATTATTTCTATATCTGCTATCCTGCTGACTTTATGCCATAGTTCATTGCTAGGTCTAGCATGTGATTTCCTATGTCTGTTATACTACCTAAATATTGATTAGAATGCCTCAGTTCTGTTTGAATATTGCATATATAGCTGGGAAACAGACAACCTTCTAATGTTGTGTAGTAGTCCGGTAAAGTATTTCTTCCATCCCAGTTCTGTGTTCCTCCAATACTTAAAGATTGTTGCTAATGTAATGGATGTTGTCATTCTAATTGTGACCCTTGGTACTTTCTGATTAACACATCAAGGAGTTTGTAAATTATGAAGCCAAAAATGACCATCCCTATCATGCAGAAGTCTTGATCATTTGGCTCACTTTATCTTATCTGTAGTCCATTACAAAATACTTGAATTGTTTCACACCCCATAACATAGGTAGATAGCCATCACCCTGTTTATCACATCTCCAGCATGTTTTCTGACTTAACTGTTTTTTTGTACTGTCTCTTTCTGGGATGAGGTGCCACATATGAAATAATTTCTTACATCTATGTTAAGTGCTAGATGGAAGTCTAGTGTCTGCATGTGCCTTTAACACACTATGGTATTTTGTATTGCTGAAGGTACATTGCAGCATGCTTTGCCATTTATGCTTGACAAATAGGATTAACTGTCTAGCTAGATTAAGCAGGGATTGGTAAATTGTTTTGATCTTTACACCAGAATGTACCATACCACGGGTGAAGGCATTTGTCTGGTAATTACTAATCACCCTTGCTCCATTACCCAGATAGGAGCTTAATTGAAAATATTGCCACTACAGCATCTTATTTTCCTCCCTGCTTCCAAGCAGTACCATCTGCTACATTCAGAGAGATTGAGTTTCAAAGTTTCAAATATCTGATAAATAATATATATCATGGTTAGTCCAATTTGGCCATATAATACTTTCTCCATTTATTGTTATCTGTCGATTAGTCAATAGTTTTAGCTTAACCATATCCTATTATGCTTACCACTTGTTGGGGCTTCAAACACATATTATTTTTGTGCCATACTTCCTACCCTCATGGGTCCCATACTGTCCTGGGGAGGGTATGTCCTTTTGGATTTTTTGTCTGAATCACTAATTGCAATACAAGTTCAAAGCAAAAAAAATATATATCTTCTCCTAGCCTACAAGTATTGATGACTCATGACTGCTGCTGCCCTGTGATTAATTAAATTTGGCAGTCCTAGTCCACCATGACACACTGATTAGAACAACTTTCTTCTTGCAATCCTAGTTTTTGTCTTTGCCATATGTAATATTCTATTGTTTATGCTATTTACAAAGTTTGTGACAGAACCACATGTGATAAATGCCTAATGAACATTTTGACTGCTTGCAAATTTTGATAGAAAAGGCAAGTGTTGATGTTTCCATGTGTTTATTTGAAGTGTAATTTTTCTCCACATTCATGTCAAAAATTGATGCCAGAATGGTTGCATTTTTCACCACTTGCAATGGACATTCTTAGTCAACTATTAAGTTCCTTATATGTGTTATATATTATAGGAAATAATACAAATGTACTCCTGTTTACATATAATCTGGACCATTCAGACAATCTTGTATAGTATCTGTCACTTATGTAAGGGACTACATTTGGTTTGATTACCATAATTAATACATGGTCATCAACAAACCAGGATGATAATATATAATGCCGATTGCTTAATTCTTTTCCTTGATGTCTATTTCACTTTTGCAATAGACTATCTAAAGAGTATGCCAGAAGTATAAATGAGCAGACTGAAAGCAGGCAGCATTGTCTGGTTCCTCTATAAAGATAAACAGGGATAATATCCCATTAATGTCAATCCATATTATAGGGTTAGCATACAACAACCTGCATTTTCTCATAAACATTTCCTAGCTCCTTCATCACTGCCCAGATGTAACACCATTTTCTTGAATCAAATGCTTTATTAAAGTCTGTCAGGACTGCAACCCAGAAACTGTGTTAAATGTTGTCCCTAGTTTTTTAAATTTAATCACAGCCTAGTTACTGTATCTCTCATCTACCTCCTCTACTCTTACTGAATCCTTGAAGGTTACTAGGAATAAAAGCTGTCATCAAGCTCGCTAGTCTATTTGCTAATACTTTGGCAAAAAAAAAAAAAAAAAAAAAAATATATATATATATATATATATATATATATATATATATATATATATATCAAGGTTGGATGCAGGGTTAAGGCTATCTTTACTGGGCTTAGGAAACATCTGGACCATAAGGGATCAAATCATTACTCTGTCATTCTTTGTAACAAATTATCCACCTTGAGATTCAATGTCATCAAACTATGATCTGATAGGGAGGAGGGATATATATTTATACCACTCACTTTTGTTAATAACAACTAGAAAGTATATACATAACCCAGTTACTCACAAGACCTCCCTGATACCCAACATAAGTTATCCTCACCTCCTTTGGATATACAGGTCTCCAGCAGTCTGTCAGACTCCATTCTGTTCATCTGTTTTATTAATGAAGTGACTCTTGGAGCTCTACTGTTCCCTTCAAGTAGTCTGTCTTTCTCTGGGTCAATTAAGGCATTAACATCCCCTGCTATATTGCAAACCTCTCTGTTATCTGTGGTTTTACACATCTGCAACCTTAAATCCATCCATACTTGTGTCAGGTCATTATCTGGTCCCTATAAGCTTACCAGCCATCTAGGGAAGTCAAGGATTTGTGCTTGCAATATAACCCATCTACCCTCCTTTTCCCTAAATGTTTTCTTTATCTTTCACTGTAAGATTTTATATATGAGAATAGTCACTCCTCTTTTGGCTGATATTGATTTTGAGTGCAACACTCCCTCTCCACAGTCTGTTAAATCGGTCTAACCCCTTTTCTTTGAAATTAGTTTTCTTTAAGAACACTGTATATATTTATTAATGAGATTAATAATTTCATTATGGGCACTTGGGTGCCATTTTCTGTAGCTTTGTAAGAATTACTTAAAACAACTAAAAAGCAAGCTATAGCACACTAGATAACACTGTAAAATTGATATCCAAGTTGTGAGGATAGCTTATTTCTGGGTATATACAAGCAGTTCTCACCACTCCACACAAGTCTGGGGTTTGGCATTGCTTGCAGTGATATCACCAAGCATAGATGTGTAAAACATATAACTAATGTTACATAAAACTGTATTCTCCAGCAAGATTGCCATTAGTCCCACTAGAGTGTAGCTTAGCTACTATCTACCCTTTACATCTTGGTGCATGTTCCCCTCTGGAACCTAAACTGGTTTTCTTATCCTCTTGTATATCTCCCCGAGTAATTGATGATGTTTGTGTATCAGGTAACAACCTATTTTCATCTGATAATGTTAACACATCCTATCAGTAATTTGTGCTTGCTTATTACTACATCAGTATAGGTACCGATTTCAGTCATTTCATACATAATATAATGTGGGAACATTTCCTCGTTTATTAAATTGTCCCTCACACGTGCTTATTTCACAATATCAAAACATATATTTCCTATCTGCATGCCAAATCACAAAATGTCATACTGTTTTACATTCATGGTCATCCACTTTGCCAGTTGTAACTTCACTAATATAAAAAAAAACATGTTTTGCCAACATATTGTTAGAGAGAGAGAGAGAGAGATTGTGATACTATGCTTCAAGTTTACATAAAGTATCTTATTTACAATAGGGCACTGTACCTGCATCACTAATAATCATAATACAAGTAGCATTCCACTAACTGTATATATATATATATATATATATATATATATATACATAGATATATATATATGTGTATACATACACATATTTTTATATATATATATATATATATATATATATATATATATATATATATATATATATATATAAAATGTATTTACCTTTTTGATATTTGTTTATCATGATGGTCCAGCTTGGTCAAAAAAGAACCCGTTTCAGTGGAGGCCGGGGAGAAAAGCTCCAATTACAGATATAATATAATGACATGTCACAAGTATATTACAATTGCATATCAAAGAAAACAGTAGTTCCATAATCCATACATACTCAGAAATTCAAATACAAACATATCAAATAGCAGGTCTCTTGCTTCCTAGCAATGTTTTTTTTTTTTGAACCTTTGTTACTATTATTTAAAATGTGATCATAGAGCTGACATTGAAGAAGATTAGGCAGAGAAGAGAAACAAGAAAGATCGTAGCCAGGAGTAGAGCAGGAGCACATCCATAAATTATTTAGGTGTTGTTTTAAGGCCCTTTTGAAGGCTACTAGGCCAGGAATTTTTTGGTGGATAAGGGGAGAGAGTTCCATATTTTTGTGACAGAATAAGAGTATAGGCACTGCCCTGGTAATTTAGAGGGTTTGAAGATAGTAAGGTCTTTGTCATCGGACTTTTGTTTTGATTGGTTTGTAAGATTTGACAATGTTGCTCAGAGATGGGCAGTCTAGGGGGTTATTGATTATGTTGTGCACAGTTAAGAGTTGGATATAATGGAGCTGTTGGAAACTTCAAGACAATATCATGTAATAGTGTATAATGATGTGTGTAGATATTACAGTTAGTGACAAACTTTGCCACTTTGTTGTAACATTGTTCCATTTTGGATGCAATGGAAGTCTGTAAATTAGTAAGAATAGGGGTGCCATATAGTAGGTATGGGAGCTGGAAGGTTTTAGCCAGACTGATTTTAATTGAGGTGGTTAAGAATTTGTTGTTTCTATAGAGAATTTCTAGTTTTTGGTGAGTTTTCTTGCTATTTTGCTGGATGTGGAGGTCAGACTTCAATTTATTATCAATAGTGACTCCCAGCAGTTTTGTCTGATGGACTATTTCTATAATAGTATTGTTAACTGAATGTATTTTGACTTGATCTATGTCAGCAGGGTGATTTTTGGGGTGGAAGAGTAAGAGTTTTTTTTTTTTAGAGTTAAGGAACGGTTGTGAGTTAGTCAGCCAGGTTTCTACAACAGTAAAAGTGTTTTGTGTGTCAGACAGTAGTAGGGGTAGTGTGGGAGAGGTGCAGACAATAGTGGAATCATCTGCATATTATATGAGTGTGCCAGGGTGTGAGGAATTATGTAGGTTATGTGTGACTATATTAAACAACAAAGGTTCAAGGATGGAATCTTTTGGGACCCCTATAGGGTTATGAAGAATGGGAAAGAATTTGTTAAAACATTTTATGGCTTGTTTTTATTTATGTAAGTAGCTGTGGAACCACAGTAGCATGAGTTGGGTAAAGCCTAAGTTGGCAAGCCTGTGCAAGAGTAAGGGGTGAGAGACAGTGTTAAATGTTTTTGAGAAGCTGAGAAATACTGCAGATAGTTTCCTGCATCTCTAACCCTGTTTGTGATATCAGTGAAGAATGGTAGAACTGTGGATGTGTTGTGGTGTGGACAGAAGCCATGCTGAGTAGGTGTAAGGAGATTATTTTTCAGAAGGTATTGCATTAATTGTTGGTGTATAAATCTTTCTAGAATTTTGGATATGGGAGATAGAATGGCTATGGGTCGGAAATTGGTGAGTTCTGTGGAGTTTATCCCTTTGTGAATGGGAACAATATGAGACATTTTCCATATGCTGGGTACTATACATTCAGATATGGATCTATTGATTAGGACTGGTGGGGTATGCAATGGAGTTGGCAGCCAGTTTTAGAAATTGGGGTGGGAGGTTATCTGCTTTGGTACAGCAGGGTTGAAAGGAGAGAGTGGTTATTGGACTGGTATTTTTGGTTGTTTTAATGGGGTGAGTTAGTACTACATAAGAATATGTTGTTTTGGGGGATATGGAAGTAGAAATGGAGGGGCTGGGGTTGGTGGTGTTTGAGATTAGGTCAGCTGTAGATTTAATACAATGATTATTGAAGTCTGTAGCTACTTGGGAAGGAGGGCCATCTGGAGTTGGGCAATGTTCTTTCTTTGTTCCTGGCTGGGTTGAGTAAGTTAGAGATAGATGACCAGAATTTTTTGGGGTTGGTCTTGTGTTTGTGTTGCAGGTGACTGTAGTATAATTGTTTGTATTTGTTCACTTGATTTTAATGTTGATGAGAAGTTGCCTAAAGTGGATTAGATTTTCCTTAGTATTGTTCTGCTTCCAGGCTTCCCAGGCTATGTTCCTTTGCTTCATTAGATTTATGGCAACTGGACATTTGTTTTTGTCATAATCACCATGCTTTTTCACATTCTATAGCACTGATCTCATTTGGTGTCATAGTTTGGTTAACCCATTACAGGTCACTACATCCAGGCAAATTACCAAAAAATATTTATCCTCTGAAAACTTCACCATCATTATTGCAATTCTACAATTCTTGTTAAATGTGTCCTTTGTTAATGTCACTGGCTGTTGTTGAGGAGAGTCAGCTGGCTTGAGTTTCTTTAAACTCTTCCAAAGTAATGTCAGTCCCTTGAACTTCAATATTTTCTCCATCCCTTTTCTCTGAGGTGGGGGTGGAGTTATATGAGCAGCATTTAAGTAATTGTGGATGAAAAAGTTTTGTTTGTCTCCAAGTTTTTGGTATATGTGAGTTGATGGGAGAAGCATTTGTGTGTATATCCTTTCATTTATTGTCAGTATTGGTAGCCAGGGATTTGGCAGTATCATTGTAGGAGTTATTATGGGTTGCTTCCCAGTCTTTTAAAACCCTTCCACAGGCATAAGAAACTGGAATATCTGGATAATTTTTCTTGGCTGAAGAATGGGTAGATACATGACTATAACACAACAACCCAAACCACATGCCCATCTAGGAAACAATATGAATACTGCAATATCATCTAACACCTTAAGTATTGGATGGCATGATATCTTTAAAGCATTACCTTGTTCAATACCTCTCAACCTGCAGACATTGAAAATAGGTACAAAGACTGCTAAAAGTAGGCACAACAGACCACAATTCTGGACATCAAATTAGCATAACATTTGAATGCCAAATAACTCATAATTCTTCCTGCTATATAAACCCCAAAAAATGCATCACTATCATTGCCATATATATCCCACCTGGTAATACTCCTGCTAGCATTGAAGACTTCTTATCCTGATGCTGTACCACAAACACACCACTAATCTAATAAATCTCCAAGGCTACCAGCAGGTAGTCCAAATTCCCACTAGATGTGATAAAAACTCTAAAAGGGAATCCATCTTATACTGGGCCCTAACTAACCACCCCACATTGTATCCCCACACAGGCAGTCTCCCAGACAGCCTAAGTGACCACAACATAATATACGTAGTACGCAGTAGAACCAGCCAATGCAGAACCACTATCTATAGAACCACACAAAACACAAAAAATTTCTACCCCGATGTCCTCAAAACTTTACTGTACAACTGTGACTGGACCCCTCTAAGAACCCTCCCACTTAACCAGGCAGTATCCTATTTCAACAAAACACTCTTGCAACAGCTAGACACAGTTGCTCCACTATGGAAGGTCAAGGTAAGAGCCACTCAAAACCCCTGGCTCAGCAAAGAAACCAAACAAATTCTCAAATCCAAAGATACTGCCTGGTTACACTACCAAAGAACCAAGGATATACATAGCCTTACTAATTATCGAGAGATGCGCAAACATGCAAAAAATGCATTAGGCAGGGAAACAAATTGTACTATACCACCTTGCAAATTAAATACCAACACAATCCCAAAAAATTTTGGAAAGGTGTAAATCAGTTGCTAAAACCCACCCAAATGGCTACCCCCAAAATGACCATCCCTGATACTAACTTGCCCATTGCAACACAATTCATCTCCCACTTTGTGAACTCCATACTATCCCTAGTATCACAGGACAATTCCGACCTCTCTATCCCTCCCACTACCAATAATACTAATACATGCTTTATACTCAAAACAGTGCCCACCAGCTTCATCAATAGTATGTTCACCAAACTAAAAACCTCATCAACTGCAGCTGATCTACTCCCTAGCTACTTCCTAAAACTCACAGCAGATGCAATTGCAATCCCAACCTCCACTGTCATAAACAGATCTATTGCTGAAAACTATGTTCCCAAACTTTGGAAAATTTCCCATGTCACTCCTATACACAAAGGAGGGACCTCTACTGAACTTAACAGCTATAGACCCATTGCAGTTCTCTCCACCCTGGCCAAAATCTTAGAAAAATGTGTTCATACTCAGGTACTAAAACACCTCCTAGAAAATAATATCCTGTCCCCCACACATCATGGTTTCAGATCTGTCCATAGCACCACTACAGCTCTCCTGCGCTTTACAGACACAATAAATCAACTGAAAAATAAAGGCCTGCAGGTGTCAACTCTCTCTCTTTGGACATGTCCAAAGCATTTAACACAGTATCCCCATCAAATCCTGCTAAATAAACTAAACCAATATCACTTATCAAAGTCCATGCTAACCTGGTTCCATAGCTTCTTAACTGACAGGCAGCAGGCTGTGAAATGGGAAAATTCTCTCTCACTTCTGTTACCCATAACTACTGGAGTTCCACAGGGGTCTATTTTAGGACCCCTACTCTCCACACACCATGCAGCTAGAATTCAATACAAAGATGATACTACCCTAATCTGCACTGCATAAACTATGCCCACTCTCCTGCAAGCATCTCAATCAGCATTCTCTGACATAGAAAACTACCTTACCAAAGCCCAACTTATTCTAAATCCTAAAAAAACACAACTAATGATTATTACCAGTTCTAATAAAAACACCCACAGCAACCAGTTCACCAACTATTCTACAAACTCTACACCAATCACTCCAGTGACAAAGGCTAAGCTACTAGGTATAACCATAGACTGCCAGATAAAATTTGATAGTCATCTTAATTCAACTATAAAAAATTAATGTAAAAAACACCAGAAAAAAATGATCCTAAGAGGAGACAGTTGTTACTGCTGGTAAAACAAAAATAAATCCAAATGAGAAAAACGGCAGCAGCAGTCAACAAATATGGCAATATATGAAAATACTCGAACATAAAAAGTAAAAAAGTGTTTATTAATACTTTTTTTACTTTTTATGTTCGAGTATTTTCATATATTGCCATATTTGTTGACTGCTGCGGCTGTTTTTCTCATTTGGATTTTAAAAAAAAATTACATGCCAAACTGGAATCACTCTATCGTATTAAGCCATTTCTCACCAACAATACAAGATCTGCCATTGCTTAGTCCTAACTTCTGTCCATCCTACTCTATGCATCCCCCATTCTAACTAATCTCAATAAAACTGACCTTAACAAAATGGAGGCCTGCTATAATAGAATTGCATGCTTTGCTGCAAATTGCCCATATAGATCCCATCACTGCACTGCCCTGCACCAGCTCCACTGGCTTGAACTGCCCACCCTACTAACTTATAATCAGTTCTGCCTCTATCACTCCATTTACTACTACTCCAACAAGTGCCCTGCTCTCAGTAACCTAGTACAACAACACTCAGCCACCAGGCCTCTTCACTCATCAAGAAAACTCCTACTAGAAGTCACCAACAGCAATAACAGCTTTGGAGACTCACTATACGGTAGTACAGTGGCTAAAAACTGGAACATTAGACAACGTATTTTTGCTTCTGAAAAAGGTAAAAGTTAGATGTGCATCTTCTTTCTTTAAATTACTGGTGTCACTATATGTTGCCATGTAATGTGATTTCCTATGTACTAGGCAGCTTCAAAAATTACACAACATGTATATATCAATGCTGAGATCACTATACGTCAGACAAAAGGGAATATTCTGAGCAGTGGCATTTTAGAGGTGGTATCTGTAAGTCCTTTCTTAAGTCTCACTGTTTCAGGAACTGCTCTAGCGGGTCCCTGCAATTCAAATGGTTATCATTATGTAGTCCACTGCTGCTCTGCTTTCTTTTAAATCTTCAGAAACCCACTCAGAGCTGTCTGCCATGTTGACTTGTGTGGTTCTCTATTCTCTGGAATGAAACACCCAGTAAGATTGCTGCATTTCACTTTAGACTGTGTATTGATAGCTTTAAATAATAGAGAAAGATTAGTAACTCTATTTATTTCACTTATGGGAAGGGAGGGCACTCAGCAATGTTGTACTTAATCAGAGTTTTGAGTGGCAATGCAAGGAGCTATGGATTCAGCCCTGTTGCCATGTGTACCCCTTTCAACCAAAATGAATACAAATTTGCAAGAACTTAGAGAAACAGTTACTGACAGATAGACCTGATGAGCTAAAATCCTTAAAGTCATGAAGTGTTGACTAAATAACTAAACAATAACAAAACATAACGCAAGGGTAATTTAGTATAGCTAATCAGAAATGTAGAGATGGAGAGATCATTCAGGCTCTACATAGACCAGAGGCCTGGAATGAACCATAGATATGTGAATTGTCAGACAGATCTTATCAACGAACCAAATTGGAATCTATTTCAAACTGATAAGTACACTTTTTGCAATTTAATTTGCACTGTGCTGTATTTATACACTTGCCTATTATTTATAGTGGTGCTGTATTATTTCTGTCTTTTGTTGTCTCCACTGTTTTTTTTTCCTCAGGGTAGCTCAAACTAGTTTCAGGGAGGGGGTTGTTGAGCCAGCCCACATCCTAGCTGTTAGTCATTGCCTGAGGTGTATCTTGCTGTAATTCCATTACATACTGCATTTCTGTAAACTGCTGTAAAGCTGATAGATTTGCTTTGAGCTGCAGAATTGGAATCTATTTCAAACTGATAAGTACACTTTTTGCAACTTAATTTGCAATGTGCTATATTTATACACTTGCCTATTATTTATAGTGGTGCTGTATTATTTCTGTCTCTTGTTGTCTCCACTGTGTTTTTTTCCTCAGGGTAGCTCAAACTAGTTTCAGGAAGGGGGTTGTTGAGCCAGCCCACATCCTAGCTGTTAGTCATTGCCTGAGGTGTATCTTGTTGTAATTCCAGTGCAGACTGCATTTCTGTAAACTGCTGGAAAGCTGATAGATTTGCTTTGAGCTGCAGAATTGGAATCTATTTCAAACTGATAAGTACACTTTTTGCAACATAATTTGCACTGTGCTGTATTTATACACTTGCCTATTATTTATAGTGGTGCTGTATTATTTCTGTCTCTTGTTGTCTCCACTGTGTTTTTTTCAGGGTAGCTCAAACTAGTTTCAGGGAGGAGGTTGTTGAGCCAGCCCACATCCTAGCTGTTAGTCATTGCATGAGGTGTATCTTGCTGTAATTCCAGTACAGACTGCATTTCTGTAAACTGCTGTAAAGCTGATAGATTTGCTTTGAGCTGCAGAATTGGAATCTATTTCAAACTGATAAGTATACTTTTTGCAACTCTTACAACAAGAGACAGAAATAATACAGCACCACTAAAAATTATAGGCAAGTGTATAACTCTTGTTGTCTCTACTGTGTTTCTCCCACCCACCCTCCCTGTTCTTATGTTGGTGTTAATCTTGATGGCTTTGAAACTGCCCGCCCCTCTTGTAAGTTTGTATTTGGATACTCCTTCTGATCCTATCTCATTTGCTCGCTCAGTGAGATCATATTCTGATTTCAGGCACTCCTACTGTTTACAAAGAGAGCATTTGAGAAGGACAACCCCTGTAGCCTCTTAATCCTGCTGTGTTCCCTCCCTCAAAAAAAAAAAAAAATATATATATATATATATATATATATATCTATATCTATATCTATCTATATATATATATATATATATATATATATATATATATATATATATATATATAGTCAGCTGCTCTTACTGTAACTGTCTTAGTTGCTGTTCTACATGCTGATACTTACTCTGAACTTATTACTGCTTGTTAGTAGCCTTCTAATTTAATGCCTTATGCACTTGTTTTTTAGTCATTTGTTAATTTAATTGCATTTAATTAAACTGTATTTGCCATAATATTGATACACGTGTGCTAGCCTGCACTGCATTTGAATTGTATTTACTGCTGTTTTAGCTGCTTTTCTGTAAAAAGAAAAAAAAATTCCTAGCTTGTTTCCTGCCTTTCCTGTAACTTGTCTAGTCCAGATACAGACTTGCTGTATCCAGAACTGTTTGTATGCTCCTGAGCCTCCCAAGCCTTTCTGTGTTGGAAGGAAATTATAGTTTATTGGCCGTTTGGTAAGCTCTTACATCTTTCAACCTTCTGATTCAAAAGCCTGTGTTTGTGCTTGTTTCCTGCCTTTCCTGTTACTATTTGAAACCAGGTACAGATTTGCTGTATCCAGGACTCTTTGTAAGCTTCTGAGCCCCCCAAGCCTTTCTGTGTTGGAGGGAAGCCTTCTAGCTTATCAGTGGGAGTGGTAAGCATCAGGTAGCCTATCTACCATGGGAAGAGTGGGTTTTGGCCCATAAATTGTAGTTTATTGGCCATTTATACAGTTTTTCATCTCTTTCAACTTGCTGGCTTAAAAGCCTGCGTTTGCTCTTGTTCCCCACCTTTCCTGTAACTAGTCTAGTCCAGGTACAGAGTTGCTGTATCCAGGACTTTTGGTAAGCTTCTGAGCCCAGCAAGCCTTTCTGTGTTGGAGGGAAGCCTTCTAGCTTATCAGTGGGAGTGATAAGCACTAGGTAGCCTATCTATCACAAGAGGAGTGGTTCTGGCCCAGAAATTGCAGTTTATTGGCCGTTTGGGCAGTTTTTTCCATCTCTCTCAACTTTCTGGTTTTAAAGCCCATGTTTGCGCTTGATCCCCACCTTTCCTGTAACTGGTCTAGTCCAGGTACAGATTTGCTGTATCCAGGACTGTTTGTAAGCTTCTGAGCCCCCCAAACCTTTGTGTTGGAGTGCAGCCTTCTAGCTTATCAGTGGGAGTGGCAAGTACTAGGTAGCCTGTCTACCACAAGAGGAGTGGTTCTTGGCCCAGGAATTGTAGTTTATTGATCATTCGGGCAGTTGTTCATCTCTTTCAACTTTCTGGTTTAAAAGACCACATCTGTGCTTGTTTCCCATCTTTCCTGTAACTAACCTAAAAGATTTTTCCAGCACTTATTGTGATTTAAAAGCTTGTTTTTTTCACATATTGTACTTATTTGACTGCCTGCACTTTTAAAAAGTTGTTTTTTGTTTAAATAAATTGTTTAACTGTTGGCTACACACTAAAGTGCAATAGCCTTTTCTGATTGCTTGTAGTCGTTTAAAGCTGTTTTAAATGTACTTTTTACTGTTTTTGCCTTATCTTTAAAAAAAAAAAAATTCTTGTTTCCCGCCTTTCTAAGCTAGTATAGTCCAGTTTTCAGGCTAGTGTTGAATTCAGGGCTGTGTTACAAGTTTCTGAGTTGCCCATACCTTACTTGGATAGAGGGAAGTTTTTCTGTTCACCTGTGAGAGAGGAGAACTTTGAGCGGCCATCTGTCCCTGGAGGAGTGGTTCCAGCCCAGAAGTTAGTAGTTTAAAAACCGTGTCTCCTCTTCGTAAAAGTCTCCTCTTCAGTTTTTCACTTGAAACTAGTCTAATTCTCAAGCTAAGCACTCAAAAAGCATCCTATAGTCCAGCACTTGCTCAGACCTAATAGCAAGCATTAATATACCCCAACACTTGACTGCCCAGCAGGGCAAGGCTCTTTATCCACCCCTCACTAACCAAGTGACTAAGTAGCTCACCCTACTATTGAGGCATGACCAAAGGGCAATTTCAGGTGTACTCTCCAGTCCAGCTGGTGAATCTGGGTATCCTGAGGCAATGTTACAACTGCCTCATGTACACAGACAGCCCTGTCCTCCTACCACAAAACATTAACATATGCGAGAAATGCAATTATACAGCCAAACTGGAGGCTAAGGTCTCTCCACCCAAGACTGGAACAGACAGTCATGAGTTGAAGGTTAACACTTGCACCACACCTCCAGCCTCACATAGACCTACTAAACCAGCACTGGCAAAAAATACACATAAATACACAAAATCATACTCGGAGGCTCTAAATAAAAACCTGCAAAAGCATCAGAAAGCTCCAAAGCAGACACCCACAAAACCTGCACCTCCCGTCACAAACCAGACAACACATAAAACACAAAATTAATGTGCCACACAATCACAGCCCTTAAGGCGAAATAACATACCTAACACACTAGTAATGGGCGACTCAATAGTCAGGCACACTGATGCCCCACTCACTAGGCTGGACAAGAAGAAGGTTACTGTTAGTTGCCTATCGGGAGCCAGAATCCGCCACATAACACAAGCACTCAGGTCACTTCAAAACAAGTACAAATATGACTCTGTCATTGTTCATGTTAGTGGGAATGACGTGAAATGTACCTCCCTGGACTACATGAAAAGAGACATGGACGAGCTCTCTGATCATGTAGCCCAGGTGGGTATGACCCTGACCCTGAGTAGCATCCTGCCCTCACCAAGAATGATACCTCAGTATAAAGAAAAAATGATCAATTTCAACAAGTGGCTAAGCTTCTGGTGTCATTCAAAGGGGATCAAGTGTCTGCCAGCCTAGGATGACATGCTCGACAAGCTGCGTTGCTTCACAAGAGATGGCTTGCACCTGTCACCCCTTGGCTTTCGAATACTGGCCAAGGCTCTTGCTGCCCCCATAGTGCCTTTTTTAGGCAAGGCTCAAAATTCAAACCCACCACCATAAACAGCACAAATAAAAAAATGAGGGTTATGCTACTCAAAGCCAGGAGTTTAAATCTCAAAATACATGCGCTCGATGCACTCCTAAGTATGGAGAACGTCAACATCTGTGCAGTAACTGAAACTTGGTTCAAGGCTCCAGAGAGCACTCCAGCACTACTGGGCTATAACTCATACCACACATTTTGGCCACAGAACACGGACCGAAACACAAAAAGAGGGGGTGTATCCATATTCATCAAGGATACTCACACCTCCAGGTTAGTGGCGCAGCATGATACCTCTGAGATCATCCATCTGCAACTAACATCGGGCAAATCTACAATGCAAATTATGGCCTGCTACAGATCACCCTCCATGACCCAGGACCACCATTCCGCCTTTCTGGAGACACTGGAAAACATGAAAATCCTACCGAATACCCTGATATTGGGTGATTTCAATTACCCTACCATTAACTGGGAAAACTACTTGAGTACAAACTCCCAGGCTCAGCTCTTCCTGGAATTTATCAACTCAAGTGCCCTGGATCAGCTGGTAAACTCCGCTACCAGAGGCCACAACATATTGGACCTGGTCATCACCAACATGGGAGACAGGTGTTCCGTACCGGAGGTCAACCCGTCACTGGTTAGATCAAACCATAAACTAATCACCCTGGATGTCCACACCCCACCACCACCCCCAACCAAGGAAACCACAGTGAAAAACTTTTCTAAAGCAAACTTCACCTTACTTAAGGCAGAGGTGGTAAGTTTCACAGCCCCCACTCTAAAGGATAACACTGCCCAAGATGCAGAATCCTTTACAATTGCACTCTATGAGCACCTACAAGGATGCATGGATCGTGCCATCCCTAACAAGACCAAGACTCACTCCCCTAAGAGAAGGAAACCTATCTGGTGGACCCCTGCCATAAACAGGTTATACAACAGAAGGAGGAAGCTAGTTCAGAATAAAAACAAATCCCAAGAAGGAAAGACATCCCTGATCAGTATCAGTAAGAAACTAAGGTCCCTCATAAAATCATCCAAGGCTAACTTTGAAAGAAAAATAGCCAAAGATTCGAAAGATAGCCACAAAGCCTTCTTTAGCTATGTCAAGAATCTAAGTGGCAACTCACAGATATGCTCTGAGGCAGTGCAAAATAGCACAAAATATACTGAACCTACTGATATTGCCAACATCCTGGCAGATAGATTCAGTGCAAACTTCACCTCCCTCTCACCTTCAAAAGGGCCCACAACAATACTGGAAAAGTGTAGTGTCCCAGAAATCACAGAAGCACAGGTGAAAACAGCCCTTTCAAAAGCCAAAAACACAGCATCAATGGGGCCAGATGGTGTCCCAGGCTGCTTCTTGCACGAACTACAGAATGAACTAACCCCCTCACCTAAACACGCTGTTCAACCTCAGCCTCTCTACAGGCTACATGCCCATAGAATGGTGCACAGCAATGGTTATTCTGCTCCACAAAGGAGGGGCCACAACTGACCCTGGTAACTATCACCCCATAAGCCTGACTAGCCTGGTCTGCAAGGCTATGGAGCGCATCATCATGGAACTCATTAACAAAGACATTGGGAACCTCCAAACACTTGACCTGACCCAGTTCAGCTTTGTTAAGGGCAGATCATGCCTACTAAACCTGGTTGACTTCTTCGAGACAATCACCAAGGCCATAGACGAGGGAAAGGTGGTTCACACAGCCTACCTTGATCTCGCCAAGGTGTTCAACACCATTCCTCACTTGGGTATTATAGAAAAACTCACCAGCCTGAACATAAACCCCTACATCACAAGATGGGTTGCCAACTGGCTTACAGACAGAACTCACATGGTAAGAATAGCGGGCGCCAGGTCCAACTCTAAACCAGTCACAAGTGGTGTCCCGCAAAGCTCGGTTCTGGGACCCCTACTGTTCGGCATATATTTCTCAGAAGTACAGGCAAACACAAGAGGACTATGGCTAACCAAGTTCGCCAATGACTGCAAACTGGAAGCCATAATTGACTTTCCGGCTGACACGGACATCCTTCAAAAAGGCCTTACTGAAACAGACACCTGGTGTCAAAGTCATGGCCTCAAGCTAAATGCCAAAAAATGCATAGTCATCCCATTTGGGAAAAACAAAACACCCACGAATTACCACATAGGCGGCAGCCGCCTTAATACAGAAGAGGTAGTAAGAGATCTGGGGTCCCAGGTAGATTGTAATCTCTCCTTTGACAATCATATTGCCAATGTAGTTAGGAAATACTTCTATGAGGCCCATCTAATTACTAAGGGGTTCACATCTAGAAATAAAGAGGTTATAGTGCCTCTCTACTCATCACTCATCAGACCCATCATAGAGTACAATGCTCCATTTGGGATGTACCTCACAAGACACTTCCAACAGCTGGAAAGACTACAAAAGCACCTCACCAAGAGGATTACTGGCCTCAAACATATGTCCTATGCAGCCCGACTGAAAAAACTCCAGCTGTACTCAGCGGCATATCACTTACTCAGAGGTGATCTCTGCCTGACTTACAAAGCCATGTCCAACTCAGAATTGATGGACATGAAAGAAATCCAAGTCACTGCGAGCCACGTGCTCCAGTTAGCTAAACCTCGCCACAACAATAAATAGAACATGCTGGAGGGATAGATTCCTGTCACAGAGACTCCCCATGCTTTGGAACAAAATTCCTAACTACATTAGGCAGAGCCCCTCACTAACACTCTTCAAGAGAAGCCTTGACGAGTGGATAGGTAATAGAAAATACACCCCTGGGATCACTTCATTGGCTCTGCTTGACAGAGGCTCAGTTAATTAATCAATGGGGCGGCGAAAGCCGACACACTCTGGCTAGGCTTAAAAATGCCCTCAGGCCTAGTACCTACCTATGAACCTATGAACTTAAGTGAACACTACCTGTGTTAGTTTAATTTCCTTTTTTAATGCATTTTCATTTAAGTTCTTGCCTAATGCATTCATTTAGATAGTACTTATGATAAACTCTGAGGAAGTTAATTTCATAATTAAATGCCATCATTAATGTGTTCACAGTTATTCTGCTTACTTTTTGGGATGCTTGCACATACAGCCCATCTTGATGGACTTGCCTAGGATTACAGTGCCAGACTGATTAGAAGTTGAATATTAGATTATTTTAAGAAAAGAACAGCAAATTGTTTTGTCATACTATTTATTATATTCAGATCATTCTTCCCAATCTGAGCAAACTGAACTCTTATTGTATTTCTTGAAAATACTCAAAACGGCAATCTTTTCTTACACTGATCTGCCTACAACCTTCACACAGGAAAATGTATTTCATTTTAGATTAGTGGTTTACATGTTCAGACTGTACCGTGGGGCCTTAGATAGGGGGAAGGTGTGTAGGGGTCTGTTACTTTCCATGATGCACATTCGTCAGCAAATTCAGAATGAAGCTCACCACATTTCTTCCTTTGTTAAAGCTTAAGATATGAGCTATCTCAGTGCACTAACCTTTCTACATTCAAAAAATATTAAAACTGAAGCACTACTTTTCCATTAACACTTATTAACAAGTGTCCAGACAGCTGACAGTGTCTCAGAAGTACAAGTAATTTTACATTACAGTTGGAAACATACAATCTAAAAGCATGTACAAGTCTTGCTTTAACCTCAAAGTTTTTATGTTATGCATGTATTTCTTTGTTCTCTTTTCTTAAGTGTTTGACTACTAAGGATTCTACTTTAAGTAGTGTTTTACTACAAGTATTCTATAAATATTATAACATGTATGATTTTCAGATACGCCACTTCACTCAACTTCTTCAAAGCAGGGACAAAGGCAGGATTTTTGGAAGTGTAAGTTATCTTCCCGAATACAGTTCCCCTCAGCTCCCTCCCCTCCACCCAGAAAAATGATGAAATGACAGGCTTAATAAAAAAATAACCAACCAGGCATTCTGAAAGAAAGAGCCACTAAGTAAAATACATAGCTGTAAAGCATGATAAGAATGCATTTAAAAAATAATTTTATCACATCTCCCAGTACAAATTAAATACATTATTTTAAAAAATGAACACTGATGTTCTACAGCAATAAATGCCTCATACAGTCTGCTTCTATGGTTTAGAGGGATAAAGTCCTGACTGCAAACCAGGTGAATGGAATTTGATTAGTGGTCATGGCAGTGGAGGGGTTAGGCTAAGCGAATGTGAAGAGAAAGGGTATAAGTCCACTGTTTTCAACAGGGGGCAGGGTAACATGCAGTCAGAGGCACATGAAATACGTACCATTGCCCAGACAGAGACTGGAAAACCACCTCCCAAGATTTGGGGGAAGGGGTTGCTTGAAGTTGACACTCCATATAAGTGGATGTCCCTTGCAGTCATATCACTGCATTTCCCTTTCCCGAGCTTTGCTGAATGTGTGCAGGCATAGGGTTGCTTAACATAAAAATTGTGAAACACCCTTGATGGCTGTCTGAATGATGGCCCCTACCATTAGACCCTCAACTTAGTGTTGGGGAATGAATGAGCCAATTGACAAGGAGGGGCTGATGACTGATAAGATCATTAGGCAGTGTGGGCAAAAACAATAAGAAAAATTCCTCATATCGGTGGTCTTGAGAAACAGTCTCTAACTACTGGCTTTTGATTGAGGAAGAGAGAGATAAGTGAATGATGTAGGACTTAAAGTTGATAGTAGATGGTGTATTTACAATTCTGTATTGTTTGCTGTTGTCTTTCTATACCCCAAGCATGCTTAAAAGATTAAATTTCACACAAGAGTATAAAAACAGTGACTTCCGCATCCTACAGTGATGTTGTTGATTACAGTGTAACAACTTATTATTTATTTTATTTTTTATTGAACATTTGTTAACCAGGAAAGCCTGACTTGGAATGAAGCCAGTTTTCAGTGGAGGCCCAGGAAGAAACACTCCAGATGCATGTCTTTGTAATAAGAGGTTGGGAGGGTGGCTTAATGGTTAAGGTGTTTGCCTTACAAACACAAGGTGCAGCGTTTGAGTCTCACAAGAGATAATTGCCTAGGCTTAAAATGGCTCGCAAGGGCAGTTAGCTTAGTATGAACCTATGAACATGATATATGTATGCAGTTACTAAAGTGGTGCTGTGGCTCAGATGTAGTTCTTGTTTTCCTCTAACTTCCATACAAAATGAATGCATCTTATGATGCTTAACAATCTGTTTTGGAAAGCAGCTGTTGACACTGCCTCACTGACGGGCATAAACGTCAGAAGTAGCTACTCATATCCCATTATAGGCTTGAGGATGCAATTTCACTTTCTCTCACCTAGAGGTAAAACATAAAGTTCTAGGAGACAGTATATGAGCAACGATTCTCTTTACTGACTTTGCTGCAACTGAAGAAGTGTGGAGAATCATGTAACATGCAGCATGCACTGTAGCCTTATGGGACACTTAAAGAGATCTGCAATATAGAATACATCCTTCCTCTTAAGTTAAATGCTTACTTATAAAAATAATATAAATAATAATTTTATACTGTATTGCGGTATGCTTTATTATACTAGACTACACCAAAGACATTAAATGACATACATTTAATCAATAAATGAGGTAGAAAGGTAGTACATAATAAAGGCTATACAGATACAATACATGGAGTTTAATCATACACAATGCCCTTTTGTAATCCCTAGATAGACTCCCCTACAAACAGAATCCCCAGGTGTATGGAGTAGCAGCAAAATGTACAAATAAGCACAGGAAACTCTTAGATGTTTCTACTTGAGGCCAACAAGTTAGAGCAAAACAAAAAAAAAAGTTGTCTGGAAAACTTGGGCCAGAAATAAAACTCCTCCCTTACTCCAAAGCTACAACGAACTTAGAAATTGGTGTAAAAGCCTAGTTACCAGAGACAAAAAACATTCTTTGCCTCCAACCAAAGTAGCCCACATAACAACCCTAAAAAATGTTGGTCTACCATAAATAATATCCTCCACACTGGTAATCCTCCTACCCCCAACCCATTCCCTCTCAATACTGCCCGAGAGACTGCTGCTCTTTTAAATAATTATTTTATTGAAACAATCCAAAAACTAACTCCAAATAGCTCTACTGTCTCCTCTCTACCTTTACATCCCAGTCCTCCTTCCTCCAATACATTCTCCCTACAACCATTGCCTTCATCAAATCCCAACTAAATAAACTTAAGCCCTGCTCTCCCTCTCTTGACAATCTTCCTTCCTTCTTTCTTATAAATTACTGCCAGTGCTATCACTTACCCTGTCTCTATCCTTAGTAATCATTCTATTACTGAATCTCTTGCCCCAGATGTATGGAAATCCTTCTACACAATCCCTCTTCACAAAGGAGGAAACTCCACTGAGCCATCCAACTATCGTCCCATTGCTGTACTATCCCCCTTTCCAAAATTCTAGAAAAGTGTGTGCACACTCAGCTACTTAAATACCTGCTAGATAATAACCTTCTTACTCCCACCCAACATGGCTTCAGACCCCACCACAGCACATCAACAGCTCTACTCTCATTCACTCAAACAGTAGCAGAAGCCTGTGACAACAACCTACTGATTTCCTGCTTATTCCTTTACCTCTCCAAAGCATTTGATACTGTCTCTCAATCTAAACTGATAGCTAAACTCTCTGACCTTCATCTCTCCACTCCCTCTTTAAGCTGGTTTTCTAGCTAATTTTCTAATAGAAAACAATCTGCACGTTGGAAAACTGTCACCTCCCCGTTTCTTCCTGTTAACACCGGTGTCCCCCAAGGTTCTATATTGTGTCCTCTCTTGTTCAATATTTTTACTAACAGTTTATGACACTTTTACAATATGCTGATGACTCAACCCTTATTACCACTGCCCACAGCATCCCAGAAGTCCTTGCTCTTACCCAAGACACTTTTACATCCATTGAAACCTGGCTCACTGATAATCAACTAATTCTAAATCCAAAAAAAAAAACTAAACTTCTACGTTTTCTTCCTAAAACACTGGCAAAAAACAAATCCACTTTCTCTATTACCTCCCTCAACAATACCACTATCAGATCAGAACCCCATAATAAATTACTTGGTGCTATAATTGACGATGAATTAAAATTCGACATACATATCCATCATTGCATAAAAAAAAACACTAGAAACTTGGTCTCCTGTACTGTAATCACAGACTGCTTTCACCCTACACCAAACCCTCCCTGGCCCTATCTCTCCTTTTACCCTGTCTTTTGTATGCAGCTCCAGTTTTTACTAACTTCAGTCTTCACTTCTCTCTAAACTAGAGCAAACATACAATAAAATAGCTAGATATTTACCTCTAATCTCCCTTACAAATCCCAACACTGCCTTGCCCTTAAATCATTACAATGGCTTGAATTCCCTAAATAATTTCTTTCTCAACTGCATATCACACACTTAGTCCTTTATAATCCCACTACCTGTCCCACCATCTCTAATATTGTATCTCTATATAACCGCTGACATCAACTTCGTACATCTGACAAAACATTTTCTTGACATTTATAAACCGTCAAAAATATCGGTAAGTCCCTATATAAATACTCTGTAGCTCACACTCGGAACTCCTTTTCACTTAAAATAAGAAGTATCCCCCATAAGTTCCATTTCAAACTACATCTCAAACACTACTTTCTTAAGACTTGGTCCTGCCCTTGCCATGGCCCGACCTGATCTCTAACTGATTTCTTCCTAAATGGTACTTTTGATTACTCTAAATTTTCTCTCTCTTTTTATCTGCCTTTCTTTCTTGCTCTTCTTTACAGTATATCTACAATCAGGTTCTTGTAAATATTCCTACTCGGGGATTATCCTGCCACTAATGGATTGGATTTTTTGAAATTTATATATAAATATTTTGTCTTTGTTGATTTGATTTTATGTAAATGTTTCTTCTCGATATTACTGTTGTAATGTTTAGTCTTTGCATTAATTACTGTTTTTTGACATGTCTCTAATTGTAATTGGAGCTTTTCTCCTCGGGTCTCCACTGAAAATGGCCCTTTGGCTCAGTTGGACCAACCCGGTTAACAAATGACAATAAATAAATAATAAATAAATAAAGTAAAATAACGCAGTAACCTATTTTACTTTGCTGCTGTCATGTAGGCATAAACAGAATGCCTCCTTGCCACACCTCCCACAATATAGTCAGCTCTATACAGATCTGATGTTTGATTGTGAGGAATGTGGAAAACAATGATCACCACAGTAATGCAGTGCACTTTGTCGCTCTTAAACAGTAAACTGTCCCATAGCGAAGCAGTAGTGAACCTTTGTGCACATCTGTAAAGTCTGTGACAAGAGTTAAAGGAAATAATGACCTTACCATCCCTAGACCCTGAGCTGGATTGACAATCTATGCACACCTCTGAGAATGGCCACTTTTAGACTAGGTGAAGTTTAGGGTATAGACCATTACTAAGCCTATGTCAGAACTGAATTAAGCAGCCTGGAATGTTGGAGACACTAGGCTACTAGAAGATTTGAGAGTTTGGCTGTTCTGTGATGCATGTTATGCCTTGTTTTTGAAAGGTAATGATTTGCTATTTTTATACATTTGTTTACTAGGTAAGCCCGCTAGACATAACTGCCCATTTTCATGGGTGACCTGATAGAGTCACATAGTGGGAAAGAGAAATTAGTAGGAATCAAACCTTGTACCCTTAACTTTTGAAAGCGTCTCAGTAATAGCTCAGAGACTTAATCCTCTGCACTAACTCCGAGGTGTTCTTCTTCTTCTAACTCGTGCGCACACACGCACACACGTGCACACACACACACACACACACACACACACACACACACACACACACACACACACACACACACACACACACACACACACAGACTTACTGATAGGCAAACAGAAGGAATGCCACTTCAGGCATTTAAGGTGCTGGAGGAAACCAGGACACATAGCTAAACCTACACACAGACAGGGAGGGCAAGTCAACACTACACAGAGATGCCATAGCCTAGAACTCAGTTAAAACCATGAGTTTTGAGGTGACAGTGTTGTTCACTGTTCCACTGTGTCAATAATTAATTACTTTCATACACATCCTGCTCCTGCCAGACCACTAAATATAGCCAATTATCATGTGCAGTATTGTTGCTTGTGATGGAAAGTGAAAGAAATTATGGCTAGGTTTTTAGTCCTAAGTATACTGCAACCATACCCCCGCACACAAGCGTAATCCATAGCAATATTAGCTTTTCACTAATTTAAGCAAATACAATGCATTGTGTGACATAACTTGTGCCACACCAGATCAGAGATTGTTCATTAGTGATGAAACAACAGCAGGTATAAATAATTTATATCCACCGATGTCTCTGTATCATTAAGTACAGCCACTTTCCTGACTGTGTATTCCACAGATGTCTTATTGCAGTGAAAGAAAATATGTACCACAGATGTCCAACTGCAATGAAACAAATAATAGCAATGATCACAATAATAAAGCATTTGGTGAAACCAGATTGGAAGACCAAGTTTACTAGATTTGCTATTAAAAGGACTCATTGACTTTATTAGGTGATAACTCTTGCAAAGCCAGGTTAGTAATTGTGTAAACTGAGAAGATGAGAAGGAGATCAATTACTTTCTCCAGTAGAGAGCTCCCCCTCCCAGCAGTTAGAGCCACTTCTGTGAGCCCTTCAGAAGTCTGATTGTGATAAACAATGATGGCCAAGTATTGCATTTCATCTTTGCTCCACACAAACAGTAGCCACACATTAAAGAATTCTAATTTGCTTTACAGATATCACACAAATGTCCTGCTTAGCCATAATAATGAGCAAATAACATCAGTTACTCATATCTCCCTACAGGCCAGCATTTTTCCATATTACTCTAATTCACATAGAAACCTAACGGAGCAGCATATTTTACATTAGCATGCATATTCTGAAGAATACGAAGCATGGAATTTCAATGTCTGGCATTTTTGACTGATTGCAGTCCTCAGTTATTTACCATAAAATAAATTTAAAAAGTGGGGACATGGCAAGCATTTAAGGCAAAATCATGGAATTCTACAAAATCAAGGACACTTGAGAAGTATGGCTAGCCCATTCCTGGAAAGCCATCTACAATATCTGGTTGCCAGCAGGAGCATTGAAAAAAAAAAGTAATAATTACCTCACACAACCACCAATAGGACAGCTTGTCTTCAAAGCACAGATATTTTTTACACTTTCAAATGGCTTGGCTTCTTGCTCTGTCTCACCCACATTCTACCCGATTCATTGTCTAGGTAGGGGATGGAGCTGGAGACCAGTAAACTGAATGGCTAAGTTTATAGCACTTCACTGCTAGAGCACTGCAGCTGCTTTATCTTCATGACTGGTTTCTGTGGGTCATGTATTTAGTTTTGTAAAGCAAAGAAGTGCTTTAAGGAATTAAATAAATACATAGCTGAAAAACACTCCAACAGAACAATGCCCTAGGTGACCATCTGTATAAATTATGCATAAAGCTGGCCATGATTACAAAAATGGAAGACCATTGGAAAATACTAATGTAAGATATGGAGGAACTTGCCAAAAAAGTGAATTCAGTTTGTTCCAATTTGGCACTCTACAGCTGTGTCAGTGGGGAGTCTTCTTTGGGGCCTAGAGAGAGAGACAATGATACCCAGCCACAGGGCTGAGTGTGTTTCTTGTGTGCTCTTAAGGGAAATTGTGCTTGGTGCAGAGAGCTGCATCTGGAAATACTGTGTGTATCCATTTTTGTTCCAAGTGAATGTCCCTCACCAGTGTCAATGGTGAGGATTGAAGCTCCTTGATTACTGGCCCAGAGCAGTGGCATCACAGTTACCTTAGAAGATTAAGGTTTAGCTACAAATTAAAAAGTGCTGATTTCCAGGAATCACCGCAACTTGAGACTACAAAATCAAGTGCTGAGGGCAATGTTCTGTTATTGTCATTGACTATGGCATTCAGGGAGTCAGCTCCATCCCCAGGGGAAGAGCTGAATGAGAGTGGAAGACAAAGTAATGAGAGTATTATGGTTAGTAGTTCTAACCCCCTTCAGTTGAACATCAGGGTTCCATATTGTGGGGGCTCTAGGCCACAATAAACAGGGACATGATCAGACCTTAAGAGAATGGTACCACCACCATGTCTGATGTCTTCACATCCAATAGGAAGATCAAGTCTAAAATATTAATTAATCTGTGCATTGCAGAGGAAATAACCTGAACAAACTCAAAGCTTTGTCATAACACAACTAAATTCTTTAGTAAGGGTCACTAACTCATTACCAGCACAAATAATGAAGTCTCCATGAACAACTAGATGCTGATGGTGACCTAAGAAAAGGTCAAGCAGAGTCACTGAACTCCTGTGTGAATGTGTTGGATTGAAATTAATCCAGTTCCACAATCTGTTTCTTGCACTGCCTCTTGTCAGGATGGTATTTCCCTCAGATTCATGGATTCATCATACAGTTCCTTCCTCTTCTCAAAACTGACACCAGTCATAGTCAGCAATATGCCAAATACATTTAAGGTGAGTACAGAACATCACCAGAGATGTATTTTGTCTGCCCTCCTGTTTGTGATTTTTCACAGACAGCATATCAGTGCAGTCAAGATCTGAGTGATATGCAGTTTAGATGCACATGGGTTTCATCTTTGTTGTTTGTAGATAATGTTCTCCTCTTAGCCTCAAATGACAGGGATCTCCATTATGCCCTGGAATGAGATGCTAATGAGTCTGAAGGGGCTAGTATGAAAATCTGCATTTAAAATTACAGTTCATTGTTCTTTTTCGAAAAGAGTGACTTGCTGTCTGTAGGTGGTAGAGAAGAAGTTACCTCAGATGGAAATGTTTGAATCATTTGGGGTTTTATTTATGAGCAAAGGCAGGTTTGATGAGATTGGTTAGTAGATGGGTACAACAATGACAGTAATGCAAGACTAATAAATTTAAACAAGATGAACAAAACGGCACACTGCTGGTCTCCAGTAAAATATCCTTTAATTTGAACGCTTTCATCAGCCGTTAAGCTATTGATTTCATCAGAATAACAAATGCAACAAACTACATTTCATTAAATACTCATTTAACCTTGTGACTAAAACCAATTCCATCCATTCCATCCAATCAAAGTGAAACATTCATTAGTTTAGATCACTTGGAAATAATTGTCTGAATCAAATTACAATTAAAATTACAGCAGCAAGGTGAATTTATAAAACTGAATTCTATATAATATTGCACTACCCTAAACTTATCTAAAACTTACAAATTTACACTGAATATAATAAGTATATAAGTATATAAATAAATGTTTTCATTTAAATATGAAATTCTGCTTTTAATTTAAGATAACTTGATATGAAAACTGTTTCATTCAGTCCTGGTGGGAGGGGTGGCATTGCATTTTAGTTGCCACATCAATTCACGAAATTCTAAAATTAATTGAATAGGGCTCCCTCTATCCTTGTGTCTAACTTGTTCGATAGCAGTAAATTTAAAACAATGATCAGGGTTATCTTTAATGTGCTTATACAATGCATTTTTCACATTGCTTTTTCTAATATCATATAAGTGCTGATATATACGTTTATTAAAACTGTTAATTGTCTTTCCTATATAAAATCCTTGACAATTTTGACAAATAGCAATGTAAACCAAGCTCTTACTAGCACAATTAAACCTTTGTGTTGAGAAAACTTTTCCATTTCCTGGTATAATAAAACCCTAATTTTCTAAAATGTAAAAACATTGGTTGCAATGGCCACACTTTTTCATATTACCTCTTCCACTATTAGATACATTTCTTTCCAACAAATTTTTAAGTGACTTATTCCTCTTATATATAACCACTGGGTGGTCACCAAGTTTGATTCTGTACTGTTGTTCTATTTCAAACAATGTACAATTATTCCTTAAAATGGCCTTAATGCTCTCAAATGATGGACTATAAGTTAACACCATAGACTGTTGAAATGTTGTTCTGTTAATGTTTGTAACCATTGTTTCGGTATTATGACCATTATCAATAGATCTCCCCAATATTGGTGCAAAATGGCCTTGAAATCTCTTGTTGATAACTTCATTAAGTATTGGGCCAAGAAAATTCTTTGGGTACCCACGTGCCACTAGCATATGCTCCAATATTTCTATCTCTTTCAGAAAAAGTTGATTATCATATAGGGTCTCACAGAGACGGATGCTTGGTGCCAGAGCCACGGCCTCAAGCTAAATGCTAAAAAGTGCATAGTCATCCCCTTTGGGAAAAACAAGGTGCCCACAAATTACCACATAGGTGGTAATCCATTAAGTACGGAAGAAGTAATTAGAGATTTGGGGACCAACGTAGATAGCAATCTCTCCTTTGATAATCACGTTGCCAAAGTGGATAGAAAGACCTTCTATATAGCCCACCTTATCACAAAAGGGTTCGCATCTAGATCAAGAGAGGTCATTGTGCCCCTCTACTTGTCACTCATCAGGCCCATAATTGAATACAATACCCCTTTTGGGATGTACCTTACCCGACACCTGCAGCAACTGGAGAGCCCCCAAAAGTACATCACCAAGAGGATCATGGGCTAAAAACAGATGTCCTATGCAGCTCAACTAAAGAAACTCCAGCTCTAATCAGTTGCTTACCGCCTACTCAGAGGCGATCTATGCCTGACATACAAAGCCATGTCAAACCCAGAATTAATGGACATGCTCCACCTCAAAAAATCCAAGTCCCTTAGATCTACACGCTCCAGGGACTTAAACCTCAGCACAAAAATAAATAGGACATGCTGGAGGGACAGATTCATTTCCCAGAGGCTCCCCTCACTCTGGAATAGAATCCCAATTCATGTTAGACATAGCCCCTCGCTGACCCTCTTCAAGCGAAATCTGGACCCTTGGATGGGAAATCGGAAATTCACCCCTGGGATCTCTTCTGTGTCCCTGCTAGACAGAGGCACAGTAAACTAATCTTAAAGGGTACCTTCTGTGACCTACTTTACAGAGGCACAGTAGGCTAATCTAATAGGGAGACGGAAGCCAAATACACTCTGGCTAGGCTTATAAATGCCCTAGGGCAGATAGCCTAGTATTATTATTGTCTCTCACCAACCATTCCAGCAGTTCAATTTCATGTTGATTAAACAGTACAGGCAATTACTTGTGTAAATCTGAGCCATTTTCGAGCCCTGTGGGGAATTTCCATGAACTCAGGCCTTTAGGGACCTGCTCACATTGAATACATTCTCTCAAGTAAGCGTTCTTGATCTGAAGTTTACATAATTTTAAAACTTGTTGTTTAAAATGTGTCAACTGCTTGTCCAAAGTACCAAAGTTCTCATTCACTATTTTGTCCCACCGAAAAATCGTTGTGGTTACTCTGAATCCATTCAGAGAATGACTTTCTGTTGATTCGCCTTGCTGCTCAGTATCAAGGTTGCCATTGTTGGCTCCGCCTCCCATCAGTGATGTCACAGTTCCTGTCGTAGGTTGCATATTTCCATTAGTAGCTGGGCTACCCTGCCCTGGGGGTATAGATAAACTCTGCAACCCATTAGAGATGGTTAAAATAGTAGAAAACCGACTACTGGAAGTCCCAAATGTCGTGGGACCGGAAAGAAACATTTTAACAGTACCAGTGTGCTGTTTTAATAACACCTCAACAACTGCTGCGAGGTGGGTGATAGATTGATTCAGTTCCTGTATGGATTCTCTGTTACTGGGTCCTGCCCTTGCCACTTGTTCATCTTCCAAAAAACTTCCATAATGGACAAAACACACAAAGAAGACTAATAAATTCAAACAAGATAAACAAAATGGCACACTGCTGGTCTCCAGTAAAATATCCTTTAATTTGAACGCTTTTGTCAGCCGTTAAGCTATTGACTTCATCAGAATAACAAATGCATCAAACTACATTTCATTAAATACTCACTTAACCTTGTGACTAAAACCAATTACATCCATTACATCCTATCAAAGTGAAACATTCATTAGTTTGGATCACTTGGAAATAATTGTCTGAATCAAATTACAATTGAAATTACAGCAACAAGGTGAATTTATGAAACTGAATTCTATATAATATTTCACTGCCCTAAACCTATCTAAACCTTACAAATTTACAGTGAATATAATAAATATATAAGTATATAAATAAATGTTTTCACTTAAATATGAAATTCTGTTTTTAATTGTCTCTGATTTGCACAAGGATTTGCTTGTACTATTTAATCGACATGGAATTGAACTGCTGGAATTGTTGGTGAGAGACAATAGTAAGAAAATTGATGCACTGACTAGTTCTGTTGATATTTTAAATAATCGTATAACAGTGGACTTGTGTTTTAGTTTTAAATTAAATGAATATAGGGCATTATTTGTTAATGTTGACAAGGTGATTTCGAACATCAAAACTAAAAAATTTAAGAAATTGAATAGGGACAAAGGGGAATATGAATGAGGTATAGCCTATCCTGTACCAAGTGGCCTAAGGGGATCCAATAACATGGCGACCCATGTATTTATTGAAGAAGAAATGGAAGAAGGGATTGACGATAGCAGTAATAATGTGAACAATATCCCTTTAGAGGATCCCTTGAGGTGCTCAGAGCGCATTCAGAATCAAAGACAACAGAGGGAAGGGAGGGAAGGGACACAATACAACCACAATTATCATTACAACAGCAATACCATGACGATGCGACCCCATCCTCAGAGGGGTGGTTATCAATGGGGAAGAGGGAGAGGGCAGACACAGAGGTAGTACCTTTTCAAACAGAATTACACACACAGACAGAAAGTGCCTCTGAAGTAAACAATATAGTTCTTAATACAGGACGAGACTATAAGATCTATAATTTAAGTTCAGCCCTGATCACCACTGAATGGGCTGATTTATTTCAACGAGGCTTGAATTTTGTACCTAATAGAAACACCAGTGTTGAGACAGCAATTCTGGAGCTTAAACTGTATGTACGTAAGCTCAATTTCAGATTATATTTTGATAACAAGTTGCAGTTTGGACCTATTGAACTATGTAAAAAGAGTAGTACTTTCAATCCCCCCTTGCACCCCATTTTACAAGTATATGAGACCCCACTTGCACCACCCTAATTAGAGATGTTATTTTAGGGAGGAATTCAGAGAGAATTACTCATACACAAAATCTTTCGAAACAAGAGAAAAATGTATTGGATGAAATTGTAAAAAATAAAAGTAAAAAATAAAAAAAGGTAGGTTAATGAAACCCAATAAAGGTGGTGGGTTGGTGGCCATGGATTATGAAATTTACATTCAAAAGACGCTTACCCACTTGTATAGTGATACTTATGAGGAAGTTAACATAGCATACAGACACATAGACATTGTATTGATGAATTTATTAATAAATCAACAAATAACTTTATGTGAACATGATTATTTACAACAAGAACATCCACGTACACCTACAATCTTCAGAGTACCCAAAATACATAAGTCCACTACTGATCCACCAATGAGGCCTATTGTGGACGCTAAAGGATCCAAGACATTCTCGATGGCTAAATTTATTGATTTAGGGTGCAAGGATGCTACTAAACAATTTGGGCACATTTTGGTTGACTCCTGGGATTGTCTAAAGAAAATTTCTAAAGAATTATATGGAGAAAATCTTATTTTTGTTACTATAGATGTTAAGGACTTGTTCACAAGTATTCCCCATGATGCAGGGATTACAATGTTTTATGACTTTCTCTGTAAGCACTCAGGGCTGACGCACAGTAGAATTGTAATGTTTCAGACTTTAATGAAGTTAGTCCTTGAAAACAATTTTATTATATTTAAGGGGCACTATTTTAAGCAAAAGGTAGGGGTAGCGATGGGTGCCTCGTGTGGCCCGCTTTTTGCTAACATTGTGCTAGCAGAATGGGAAACCACAGTAATATTCAAGACTGAATTATTTAAACAATGTCTATTTTATGGCCGCTTTTTTAGATGATATTCTAATTTTAAGGGATGGAAGCTATGAGTTGTTATATGAATTTTTAGATATTTTAAATTCTAGTACACATTTTTTTATTCACTATGGAAACCAATGAAGTCAGTATTAATTTTTTGGATATTACCATTTGCAATGATAAAGAGGAACATAATTTTGTCTCTACACTGTACCGTAAGCCAACCTACTCCAATACTCTATTACATTTTTCAAGTGCACATCCTGTCCACCAAATAAGATCTTTGGTTAAGGGACAAGGAGTCAGGTTGGCTAGAATGGTAATCGATGATCAACTTTTTCTTAAGGAGATAGAAATATTGGAGCATATGCTAGTGGCACATGGGTACCCAAATAATTTTCTTGGCCCAGTACTTAATGAAGTTATCAACGAGAGATTTCAAGGTCATTTTGCACCAATATTGGGGAGATCTATTGATAATGGTCATAATACCGAAACAATGGTTACAAACATTAGCAGAACAACATTTCAACAGTCTATGGTGTTAGCTTATAATTAATCATTTAAGAGCATTAATGCCATTTTAAGGAATAATTGGACATTGTTTGAAATAGAACAACAGTACATAAACAAACTTCGTGAACACCCAGTGGTTATATATAAGAGGGATAGATCACATAAAAATGTGTTGGAAAGAAATGTATCTAATAGTGGAAGAGGTAATATGAAAAAGTGTGGCCATTGCAACCAATGTTTTTACATTTTAGAAAAATGAGGGTTTCATTATACCAGGATATGGGAAAGTTTTCTTAACACAAAGGTTTAATTGTGCTAGTAAGAGCTTGGTTTACATTGCTATTTGTCAAAATTGTCAAGAATTTTATATAGGAAAGACAATTAACAGTTTTAATAAATGTATATATCAGCGCTTATATGATATTAGGAAAAGCAATGTGAAAAATGCTTTGTATAAGCACATTAAAGATAACCCTGATCATTGTTTTAAATGTATTGCTATCGAACAAGTTGGACTCAAGGATAGAGGGAGCCCTATTCAATTAATTTTAGAATTTCGTGAATTGATGTGGCAACTAAAATGCAATGCCACCCCTCCCACCAGGACTGAATGAAACAGTTTTCATATCAAGTTATCTTAAATTAAAAGCAGAATTTCATATTTAAGGGAAAACATTTATTTATATACTTATATATTTATTATATTCAGTTTAAATTTCTAAGGTTTAAATAAGTTTAGGGTAGTGCAATATTATATAGAATTCAGTTTTATAAATTCACCTTGCTGCTGTAATTTTAATTGTAATTTGATTCAGACAATAATTTCCAAGTGATCCACACTAATGAATGTTTCACTTTGATTGGATGTAATGCATGTAATTGGTTTTAATCACAAGGTTAAATGAGTATTTAATGAAATGTAGTTTGATGCATTTGTTATTCTGATGAAGTCAATAGCTTAACAGCTGGCAAAAGCATTCAAATTAAAGGATATTTTACTGGGGACTAGCAGTGTGCCATTTTGTTCATCTTGTTTGAATTTATTAGTCTTCTTTGTGTGTTTTGTCCATTACAGTAATGCAAGACTTGTAGTGCCAGGTGATAGGGTGAGGCTCTCAGTTTACCAGTCAAGTCTATGCCCCCTTCCTCATCTATGGGCATGAGCCTTTGTTAGTGCTCAAAACCATGAAACTATGAACAAATGTGGCACAAACCAATTTCCTCCTTAGAGGGGTCACTCTTCATGATGAGTTAAGCAGCTCAGCAATCTGGGAGGATGGCAGAGTCCAAACACTGATGTTCTGCTGAGGTTTTTTTTTCATGTCTTATAAGGATACCTCTTAGTTCCTCCACAAGAAGTGTGCCAGGCATGGACCACTGGCATGGTTTTCATGCTGCTGGCGAAGCCATGATCTGATGAAAATGGAGTCATCAAGCTTAGTTTTTTGAGCTCATGTTTTGTCAAAAGAGGGATATTTAACAGAGTGAGACCACAGAACAATGGGTGGAAGAAAGTTTATTTTTAACTCTGGTACTTTATAATCTCAGATTTAGTATTTTTAAAGATGATATGGTGCTGGAAGTGCAGGGAGGGACTTCTCCCTTCAGAAATCCTTTTTTTTTGTTGTTACAGTCAATGATCTGTGATGCCAACTGGTTTTAATGTTTTGTTTCAGTAATTCTTTATTTGATGGTTAGCTATATCTCCCATTGTGAGGATGCCCCAGTTTGGCAGAAATGGTCAAAGAATTAACAAAGGCAAATGTTTTATCAGTTTTGGCACCATAATTCACTGACCATTCTGCAGTCGTATTCATCAGGTCAGGCAAAAAGATCAAGTCGCTAATCTTCACTTTCATATAAACAGCACAGCAGACTTGCCGTACTACTAGAATTAAGAACCACCTCATGGAGACATGTTCAGTTGATGAATAACACAAATTCATGCGTAAAGGACTGGTATTTCATCTTACTATAAAACTTTATAAGTGTAGCGCACCCGCAGGTGTAGCTGAAGTAGATATGGGCTCCTTCCTACCTGACTCTGGTGACACCCCTATAGGCCCAACACACCAAGGTGGCAAGAATGACAGATTTTATTCTAGTTGACACATCTAGTTTAAAAGGCAATAGCACAACCACAAACAAATTATTTCAACAGTACACCAGGTAGCAACAAGACAAGGTGAGATATGCATGCAATGAAAACGTACAGCCACCCTCTTCCCCAGAACTCAACAGAAAAAAGGTCTTGACATTCAAACATGCATAAAGAAGGCAATATCAATATCCTTTGTGTCAGTAAATCTTTATAATGCAGCAATATAAATACGGGAAAAATGCAATGTCATTAAGCAATAAAAGAGTTATAATACAACAATACAGATATGAGAAAATGCAATGTCATTGGGCAGCAAAATTCTTAAAGGCAGCAGTCCTGACATGTGCAAAATGTAATGTCATTAAGCAATAAAAGAGTTATAATACAATACAGATATGAGAAAATGCAATGTTATTGAGCAGCAAAATTCTTGAAGGCAGCAGTCCTAACATGAGTAAAATGCAGGGCTAATACCCTCAACCCGCTTGATCAATTCTAAATAGACCAGCTATGAAACACTCTATTATACCCTGTTCACTGGCCAGTGACTACTTACAGTCTTGCTGCCGGCATGATGGGGCCCAAGTTGGTGCTCATTTGGACCCCAGTTATTTGTAATCCACAAAGCATTTGGGGGGGATCCATAATCTTATAAAAATATAAAATGACAGCCAGAGTCTCTCACCACTCCGTCGAGAATATCCTAGTGACCAGGTATCATGGTTCCATTGATGAGAAAATTAGAAAACTCACCTGCAAGAACTCTGGTGATCATCTATGGCTTCTCTGTACTAGGCCCAAAGGAAGTCCTTTTCTTACTGAATCATATGCAGGCGTGGAACTACTGGTTTCAGACTTCTCTCCTGATTCCACAAAATACCATCATCCAGGATTTCAGCAAAAGACAGACACAATCTGCCACTTCACTTCCCTGTCCCAAAGCACTAGAAAAGAAAATCCAGTTATGCTGCAAGGCTGTTTTTCCCTTCATCTCCCTGTTTCAATCTTCCCTCCTTCAGTTAGTATCTCAGTCTCCTCGTTCACTTTCAAAATTGTCTTTTATATTCCTTGAAAGAGCTCCACCTTGTATTGTAATGAAAAACTAGTCTATTACATCTACACTGAAATGCAGTGGGAGCTACACTCTCCCCCCACTTGAAAATCTTGGGTCCCCCCAAGTCAAAGGTAGATTTGCAGCAAAATATTTATATGCACTAATGCACCATCAACTGAACAATATTTTTGCACTCAAAAGGTACACTCCACCAAGGGTAATCAGCCTTATGTGTAACGTGGGAAGGGGTGTCACCATTGGAGCAGGAGGCATAGGGATAATGGGAGCAGACTCTCTGATGAGCTGTGGCCATAGGTTCCTGTGTACTATGTCCCAAACTGTTATATGTAAGTCTCTGTGGGGGCCGAATCAGTCTCTGCAGTTTTGGTTTGGAAGAGACAGCTAAGGAATTTTGCTCGGAAGGTTTGTCACTCGCATCACATTCAGTGTCCAGTTCTTCAGTAAGCATATTGTCTACTTCTAAGATCTCCTCTTGTATAACCTCACTTTTGTTTTCCATAATGGTATGACTGTCCTCAGCACTATTTTCTGAAGTTTACATAGCAGGGCCTCCATCAGCATCAGGTTTTGTAAGAGGCACAGAAACATAACTTAGTCTATTGTTAGGTCTGGGCTGCTCAAAATGACAAGGAATGAATTCCGGTGCATTTACTTTGAGATTACAGCCCACGGGGTCTTGAGCATCCTCATAAAAAAGCCCACTGAAACCCCAGTCATCATCACTGTCCTCCTCTCCTTCAGCAGGAGGAAGCATAGGCTCTTGAACATTGGAGAGGATAGTTTCTCTCTGCCTTAGCTTTCTGGATCGCCTTGAGTTATGCTTCCACTGAGCCTTTCTGGGTTCCAGATTCATGAGTCTCACTGATTTTGCCAAAGGCATTAAGTTGTTGCTGTGCCAGGTTTTAATGGGTCCTTCTTTCCCCTCAGGGCAAACTTGGTAGACAGGGATATTAGGTAGCTGAGAACAAATTATGTAAATCTCAGATCCCCAGCGATCAGCTAGTTTATGCTTTCCTTGTAGTCCTAAATTTCGTAGGTTCATAGGTTCATAGGTAGGTACTAGGCTATCTGCCTGAGGGCATTTATAAGCCTAGCCAGAGTGTGTCGGCTTTCACCGCCCTATTGATTAATTAACTGATCCTCTGTTAAGCAGAGCCAATGAAGTGATCCCAGGGGTGTATTTTCTGTTACCCATCCACTCATCAAAGTTTCTCTTGAAGAGTGTTAGTGAGGGGCTCTGCCTGATGTAATTTGGAATTTTGTTCCAAAGCATGGGGAGTCTCTGTGACAGGAATCTATCCCTCCAGCATGTTCAATTTACTATTGTGGTGAAGTTTAGCTCACTAGTTTACGTGGCTTGCAGTGACTTGTATTTCTTTAGGTGGAGCATGTCTATCAATTCTGAGTTGGACATGGCTTTGTAAGTTAGGCAGAGATCACCTCTGAGTAAGCAATATGCCACTGAGTACAGCTGGTGTTTTTTCAGTCAGGCTGCATAGGACATATGTTTGAGGCCAGTAATCCTCTTGGTGAGGTACTTTTGTGATCTTTCCAGCTGTTGGAAGTGTCTTGTGAGGTACATCCCAAATGGGGCATTGTACTCTATGATGGGTCTAATGAGTGACGAGTTGAGGGGCAGTATACCCTCTTTATTTCTAGATGAGAACCCTTTATTAATTAGATGGGCCAGATAGAAGGATTTCCTAACTACTTTGGCAATATGATTGTCAAAGGAGAGATTACTATCTACCTGGGTCCCCAGATCTCTTATTACCTCTTCTGTATTAAGGGGGCTGCCACCTATGTGGTAATTCGTGGGTGTTTTGTTTTTCCCAAATGGGATGACTATGCATTTTTTGCCATTTAGCTTGAGGCCATGTCTTTGTCACCAGGTGTCCGTCTCAGTAAGGCCCTTTGGAGGATGTCCGTGTCAGCCGGAGAGTCAGTTATGGCTCCCAGTTTGCAGTCTTCAGCGAACTTGGTTAGCCATAGTCCTCCTGTGTTTGCCTGTACTTCTGAGAAGTATATGCTGAACAGTAGGGGTCCAAGGACTGAGCCTTGTGGGACACCACTTGTGACTGGTTTAGAGCCGGACCTGAAGCCTGCTATTCTTACCATGTGAGTTCTGTTTGTAAGCCAGTTGGCAACCCATCTCATGACTTAGGGGTTTATGTTCAGGCTGGTGAGTTTTTCTGTAATATCCAAGTGAGGAATGGTGTTGAAAGCCTTGGTGAGGTCAAGGTAGGCTGTGTGAACCACCTTTCCTTCGTCTATGGCCTTGGTGACTGTCTCGAAGAAGTCATCCAGGTTTAGTAGGCATGATCTGAACTTAACAAAGCCGAACTGGGTTGGGTAAAGTGTTTGGAAGTTCCTAATGTCTTTGTTAATGAGTTCCATGGTGATGCTCTCCATAGCCTTGCAGACCAGGCTAGTCAGGCTTTTGGGGTGATAGTTACCAGGGTCAGTTGTGGCCCCTCCTTTATGGAAAGGAATAACTGTTGCTGTGCACCATTCTATGGGCACATAGCCTTTGGAGAGGCTGAGGTTGAACAGCGTGTTTAGGTGGGTGGTTAGTTCGTTCTGTAGTTCGTTCAAGATGCAGCCTGGGATGCCATCTGGTCCCACTGACGCAGTGTTTTTGGCTTTTGAAAGGGCTGTTTTCACCTGTGTGTCTGTGATTTTTGGGACACTACACTTTTCCGGTATTATCAAACACAAATCCCCTGAATCTGGATAAAATAACCAACAATAAAAGTATAATGTTCCAAAAAAAGCCACCAACTCGTTGGAATACACACAGCAAAACAACACTTTAATAAAAAATAGTAAAAATATATAAAACATGTGAGCACTTTCACAGAGTCCTCTCTGCTTCCTCATACATACTACAGTAACTGCTGCTCTTGTTTAAATAATGATACATATGTGTCAAATCCAATCAGTTGACAGTATCTTGAAAATGAAAATTAAAAAGACATACACTATATAAACAATCAAATATAAATAATGGACTAAAAATCTATGTAAAAACTGTAAAAGCTTGCTCTATAGAGTTAGATTGTGTGAGTGAGTGGGACGTCAGTGTGCTTGACTATAGAGTCACCTATTACTAGTGTGTTAGGTATGTTATTTCGCCTTAAGGGCTGTGATTGTGCAACACACTGATTTTGTGTTTTATGCGTTGTCTGGTTTGTGACGGGAGGTGCAGGTTGTTTGGGTGTCTGCTTTGGAGGTCTCTGATGCTTTTGCAGGTTTTATTTAGAGCCTCCGAGTATGATTTTGTGTATTTATGTGTATTTTCTGCTAGTGCTGTTTTAGTAGGTCTGTGTGCGGCTGGAGGTGTGGTGCAAGTGTTAACCTTTCTCAAAAGAACTCTGTCCCCTGGCTGCAAATCATGCATCTTTACTTTTTTGTCATAGTGAGCCTTGTTTCGCTGATGTCTTTGTCCTGTTGATTTTTCAGCAAGCTCATAAGCTTGTCTGAGGTTCTTCTTGAGTCTCCCCACATAACTGCCATGAGATCGCACTGGTGTATCATCAGCTGTAACTTCAAAGGTGACATCAACAGGAAGACGAGCTTCTCTTCCAAACATTAGGAAGTAAGGCGAGAATCCTGTAGCATCATTTTTAGTACTGTTGTAAGCATGCACCACTGTGGCTGCATGTCTACTCCATTGACTCTTCTTCTCAGCAGATAGTGTCCCCAACATGTTTAGTAAAGTTCTGTTGAAATGCTCAGGCTGAGGATCCCCTTGAGGATGATAAGGAGTGGTGTGGCTTTTGTGGACTCCCAACAGAGTGAGTAGTTCATGGACAAGCTTGCTCTCAAAATCATGTCCTTGATTAGTGTATCCTTTTTGGCAGGCCATAGTGTACAAAGAACTTCTCAACTAGTAGTTTCACCATTGTAGTAGCTTTCTGATCACGAATGGGAAATGCTTGAGCATATCTGGTATAGTGGTCTGTCACCACCAGCACATTACTGATCCTGCCTTCATCCAGTTTAATGCACAGAAAATCTATACAGACCAGTTCCATAGGTCCACTACTGTCCATTTGACCCAATGAGGCAGCTCTGGTTGGCAGAGTCTTTCTCTGAATGCAACAAAGACATGTATGACAATAATTCTCAACATCTTACTTCATGCATGGCCAGTAGAACCTGTCTCGTACCAGACCCAGAGTTCTGTCATAACCAAGATGACCATGTTCATTATGCAATGACTGGAGTACCACTTCTCTATACTTCTGAGGAAGCAACAATTGCCATTTTTCACTGCCGAGTGCACTTGGAGATCTCCAATACACTAGTCCATTCTGTATCTGGAGTCTGTCCCATTCTTTGGCCAAAAGTCTTGCAAGAGGATGAATATCCATGTAAAGCATATTAACTTGTTTCTTCTCTAAAGCAGCTACCACCAGCTGACCTAAGGGGTCTTCTCTTTGATCTCTCCTGAGGTCACTGTTACTCAAAGCTGGTAGCGATGAAGCCTGTAAAGTGACCAGATTACTGTAAGCTTGGGGTATGCTTGCTGCAGACAGACCCAACTTCTGGGCCCAACATTCAGTGTGTTGATAGCAGGTTGCAGTCTGACACATTGCTCTCACCCCTGGCACTGGAATTTCCACCCATTCATCGTCGGGGTGTAAATCTCCCTGAGGTCTTCTGGACAGACCATCAGCATCTTCATTTTTGTGTCCTGGTTGATATTTCAAACTGAAATTATAGTTGAATAGAGCTGCCATCCATCTGTGACCAGTAGCATCTAGCTTTTCAGTGGTCTGGATGTATGTCAGAGGACTATTGTCAGTCTGCACTTCAAATTCAGCCCCATAGAAATAGTCATGCAGCTTGTCCACTACCGCCCACTTTAAGGCAAGGAATTCCAATTTGTGTGCAGGGTAGTTTCTTTCTGTGGGAGATAAACTCCGACTGATAAAAGCCACAGGTCTCAGCTTCTTGTCATACTCCTGGTAAAGGACTCCTCCTAAGCCAGCCTTGCTAGCATCCGCATGTAAAGAGTATGGCTTTGTTGAGTCAGCATATGACAGCACAGGGGCATGTGAGAGGCAATACTTAAGCTGTTAAAATGTCTCTTCACACTCAGGAGCCCAACGACTCTCAATGAGTTCTTTAGAACCTCTAGGTCCCTTAGGTTTTTTCACAAGGATATCTTCATCTGTTTCATCTGCTTTCTCATTATTTCAGAGCAAATGGTTGAGGGGTCTTGCTATCTTTGAAAATCCTTCCACAAACCTTCTATAGTAACTGCAGAACCCCAGGAAAGATCGCAGTTCTGTGATAGTTTTGGGTCTGGGCCAAAATGTCACCGCTTCAACTTTGCTGGGCTCTGTGGATATTCCATTTGCAGACACTACATGTCCCACATAGGTCATTAAAGGTTGGAAGAACTTGCATTTGTCCATTGACATCTTTAGGCCTTCTTTCTCAATCCTGTCCAATACCTTCATCAGTCTTTCGTCATGCTCCTCTAGGGTTCTTCCAAAGACAATGATGTCATCCAGGTAGACTACGACTTCCAGGAGATGCATGTCCCCAACTGTTCTTTGCATAATTCTCTGGAAAGTTGCCGGTGCATTTGATAAACCTTGAGGTAGGTGATCAAACCTCAAAAAATCCCAAAGGGTTGATGAAGGCAGTCTTCTCTTTATCTTCTGGGTGCATAGGGATTTGATAGTACCCACTCCTTAAGTCATATCATACTGAACCAATTACTGCCCACCAGGCAATTTAGGGCATCTTCAATCCGGGGAGTTGTGTACTGGTCTGGAATGGTTCACTGATTCAGAGTATGATAGTCAACACAAATGCAAATTGACCCATTCATTTTCCTGACAATGACAATGGAAGAAGCACTTCTTGACTCTCGAATTATCCCTGCAGATTTTAGTTTTTCCAAATGTTTTAAGTCCTCCAGGTCTCCTGCAGCTACTCTTCTGAAATTTTCCCTGAAAGGCCGGTCCTCTTTTACTCTTATTCGGTGTTCTGCACTTTTTGCACAGCCCACATCTAGTTTATTAGTAGAAAAAATATTTTTTTTTCATTAGTAGCTCTTTAACTCTGGTTAGCCACTCAGGGGGCAAGAGACCACTTCCTATATGAATATCTTCCAGCTTCAGCTTGTTGGCCCTGCTCTCATTCCTTGTCAACACAGAAGCAGGTAAGGGAGTGCCAGCATAAACATTTCCCAAATGCACTTGTGAACGCAGGACAATGGGAGTAATTCCTTTATTCTTTAACCCTACAGGCAAAGTGTCATAAGGATGCTTTAACTTGTCCACAGGCCAAACATCTGGGACTAGTTCCAGTCCCGGTGGCAAGTCACTTTCTGGATCTGTTTCCATCATGAGATGATAAGAAACTGTTTGTCCACACATTCTCACTTTGGCTCTCAAGCAGGTGACCTGACCAGGATGAATTATATGCTCTTTCCCAGACAGGGTCCACACATGACCAATTTCATCTTTCTTACCATCCTTCTACCTTTGAAGGGCACAGAAAACTGGTCTCAGGAGAGGATGTAGTGTTGGGTGTTCCTCAGTCAGCTGAGGCATTAGCATACTTCTGACGAGGCCAGTATTTGTCCCCACTAAAATAGATGCTGAATCCTTTCCATTTGGCCTGGGGCGCACAACAGCGAGTGTTTCAAAAACTTCTGTTACCCTAACAACTGAAGTGGAAAATTCTTACATGAGTGAGACATAACCATCATAAGGGAACTTCGTGTCACTTAGCCCCCAGATCTATAAATCTTCTAACTTTTCAAGTGGCAAATGCTTTAAGTATTTCTGGTAGAAGTCTCTGTACAGAATGGTGATTTGTGCACCAGTATCCAACAGTGCTTTACTATACACTCCTTCTATTTTTACTGACACGACAGGGGACGGTTCCAGTAGGCCATCAGGTAGTTTCTGTTTCCGGTGTTGTTCAGCTGTACGGTAGTCAGCATGTGGTTAAGGTACCACCAGTTGACCTTGCCATTTTAATGGATAAGACTCTTGCTTAGTAATGCTTTGCGGTCTCAGAGGCTGAGATTTTGGCTGAGATGGCTTTCCAATTCGGTTGTTCACATCAAATGAGCTAGAAGTGTGCATAGTAGGTAGTTTCTCTTCCCTATTACAAGGGTTTGTGTGGAAAGGAGATCCACAATGCTGTCTCTTGATGTTATATTTTATGGAGCTGTTTGTAACTGGGCACTCAGCTGGCTCCGTCACTGAGGCCTTTTGAAGTTTCCCTGCATTGCACTAGCCAATAATAGTTCCTTCACTTTTTTCAAGTTCTCTGCATTAGGACACTGTCACTTTTATATGCCCTGCACCCCCACAGCGAAAACAAAATCCAGTAGGAACTCTGAACATTGGCTGATTCGGTTCTTCCCTGAGTCCTTTTGTGGAGGTTCTAGCTGATGTATTCCTCCCTTCAGCTAAAGTTACCATGGCTTTCTGCAATTCTGCAACTGTCTTGGTGACTTGAGCTATGGCATTGGTCAGGGAAGACACCTGCATCTGCAACTGTGACACCTCTACATTGCGGACACTCTGGGCCATGACTCCTATTTGGGTAGTGAGCATGGCTATATCCTCTTGCTGGTGTTCACTCACTGTTTTATTTGCTGTTGAACACTGAGATTTGGCTTCCAACAGGGCTTCCTCTTCCCTCACCTCTTTAACCAACTGAGAATAAGTTTGAGTCTCTTCCTTATTTCTCATCCTCATTTTCCACACAATGGGGTCCATAGCTTGAGCTCCCTGTAAAATTTTTCTGATCCGTACTTGGTCAGCCACTTTCGGATCCACCTCCTTCTTTAGGATGATCTGATGGAGCATTTTATTTAATCGCTTAATGTAATCAGATAGTTTCTCACCAACTTCTTGGTATGTATGTTCATACTGATACAGTAGGTCAGTAGCCCTCTTGGTCCTTCCAAACACATCCTGCAGTACTCCTAAATAGTCCTTGGCCTTGCAGTTTTGCTTACCCATCCTTAGGTTGCGTATGTTATCCGCAGTTAATCCCTTTAGACTTTCAGCTATCCTCTGCTTCTTCTGAGATTCTGGGATATTGCACTCCTCTAGGGCTTGTGAAGCCTGATCCATCCAGAATTCAAAATCTTCCTCTCCCTGAGGTGTGGGTTGTTTGCCAGAAAAGAAATGCAATTTGCGGTAGCCAAACCCAGTGAATGGCTGTGTAGGCTTTAAGCATTTTTCTACAATACTTCCCAAAGCATTCAAAACTTCAAGCCCTATAGTATTTATGGGCATTAAAGCTGCAACTTCTGGTGTAAGGTTCTGATCTACTTGGATAGCTTCTACAGGTATTTTCTCTGTTGCTCAGGTAGTGAACTTCTCAGGGATTACCACATGGACTGCACTCTCACCTTAAATTTGTACACTTGAAGGTATGTGCTCATACACTAAAGGACTTTTCCATTCTAATAAGGTCAATGTGCTCTGCTCGGTAGGGTCCATAGTGCTGTCCAATAAAAATCCATGGTCTACAACTGGTAAGGATCCTGTGACTTGATGTATTTGCATATCAGTCCATGTGACCCCTGGCAACACCAAAACTAAGCAATGCACTGACTGAGCATTGTGCTGATTGCACCACTTAGCAGCTATTTCTGGGTTCATGTTTCTGCTGAATTTGCTTTCCACACATACAGGGGAATAGGGTGGAGTCCAATGCAGTACAGGCAATCCAGGACGAGCCCTCAAAAGTAGCATACCTGCAGGTGTAGCTGAAGTACATATGGGTTCCTTCCTATCTGACTCTGGTGACACTCCTATAGGCCCAACACACCAAGGTGGCATGAATGACAGATTTTATTCAAGGTAACACATGTAGTTTAAAAGGCAATAGCGCAACCACAAACAAATTATTTCAACAGTGCACCAGATAGCAATAAGACAAGGTGAGATATGCATGCAATGAAAACATACATTCATAGGTTCATAGGTTCATACTAGGCTATCTGCCCTAGGGCATTTATAAGCCTAGCCAGAGTGTGTTTGGCTTTCGCCACCCATTTTAAATTAATTTTGCTATGCCCTTTTTCGAGGTTAGCATACTAGTGCCTCTGTCTAACAGTGACACAGAAGTGATACCCGGGGTAAACCTATGATCTCCCATCCACTCATCAAGATTCCTCTTGAAGAGAGTCAATGAGGGAGTCTGCCTAACCTGGACTGGGATTTTATTCCAGAGTGAAGGGAGCCTCTGGGTTATGAATCTGTCCCTCCAGCATGTCCTATTTATTTCAGTGCTGAGGTTCAGGTCTCTCAAGCGCGTAGCTCGATGGGATTTGGATTTTCTGAGGTGCAGCATGTCCATTAATTCCAGGTTGGACATGGCTTTATACGTCAGGCACAGATTGCCTCTGAGCAGGTGGTATGCCACTGAGTAGAGCTGGGGTTTCTTTAACTGGGCAGCATATGGCATCTGTTTGAGCCCTTTGATCCTCTTGGTGAGGTACTTTTGGGGTCTTTCCAGTTGCTGCAGGTGTCTGGTAAGGTACATCCCAAAAGGGGCATTGTACTCAATTATGGGCCTGATGAGGGATGAGTAAAGAGGCACGATGACCTCCCCTGATCTAGATGTGAATCCCTTCATGATTAGGTGGGCTATATAAAATGTTTTTCTAACCACTTTGGCCACGTGGTTGTCAAATGAGAGATTGCTATCAACTTGGGTCCCAGGTCCCTAATTACTTTTTCTGTACTTAATGGATTACCACCTATGTGGTAATTTGTGGGCACTTTGTTTTTACCAAAGGGGATGACTATACACTTTTTGGCATTTAGCTTGAGGCCATGGCTCTGGCACTAGTTGTCTGTTTCTATGAGGCCCTTTTGGAGGATGCTTGTGTCGGCTGAAGAGTCGATTATGGAGCCCAGTTTGCAGTCATCGGCGAACTTGGTCAGCCACAGTCCTTCCGTGTTGGCCTGTACCTCTGAGAAATATATACCGAACAAGAGAGGTCCCAAGACTGAGCCTTGTGGGACACCACTTGTAACTGGTTTGGAGTCTGACATGGCTCCAGCAATTCTAACCATGTGAGTTCTGTCCTTGAGCCAGTTTGCAACCCATCTAGTGACATAGGGGTTTATATTTAAGCTGGTGAGCTTATCTATAATGCCCGAGTGGGGTATTGTATCGAAGGCTTTTGCGAGGTCCAGGTAGGCTATGTGGACCACCTTCCCCTCATCAATGGCCTTGGTGACTGTTTCAAAGAAATTGACCAGGTTTAAGAGGCAGGATCTGCCCTTAACAAAGCCGGACTGGGTAGGATCCAGTGTCTGTAGGTCCCCAATATCTTTATTTATGAGGTCCATGATGATCCTTTCCATAGCTTTGCAGACCAAGCTAGTCAGGCTTATAGGGCGATAGTTTCCAGGATCTGTTGAGGCACCACCTTTGAGGAGAGGGACCACTGTTGCTGTACGCCACTCTTTCGGTACATATCCTGTAGTAAGGCTGAGATTGAACAGTAGTTTTATGTTTGGGTTTAGCTCTTCTAGGACGCAGCCCGGGACACTGTCTGGTCCCATTGATGCTGTGTTTTTTGCTTTGGAGAGGGCGGCTCTTACCTGAGCATCTGTGATGTCAGGGGGGCAGCACACTGCTGGGATAGATATTTACCCTTTTGGTAGGGGGGGGAGAAGTTTGCACTGAACCTGTCAGCTAGGATGTTGGCAATGTCTGTGGGTTCGGTGTATTTTTTGTCATTTTGGACTAATTCTGAGCATATCTGGGAATTCCCACCCAGGTTCCTGACATAACTAAAGAAAGCCTTGTGATTATCCTTAGAGTCCTGTGCAATTTTTCTCTCTAAGCTGGCCTTAGACGATTTTTTGAGTGCCCATAGTTTTTTGCTAATGCTGATCAGAGATGCCTTCCCTTTTTGGGATTTTGCTCTATCATGTAATAGCTTCCTCCTTCTATTGTATAGTTTGTTTATGGCTGGGGTCCACCAGACAGGATGTCTGCCTTTGGAGGATTGGGTCTTGGTTTTAATTGGGATTGCATGATCCATGCATTCCTGAAGGTGTTCATAGAATGTGTTTATAAAGGATTCTGCGGTCTGGAACGTATTTTCCACAGGCCCGCGGGCTTTGAAGGATTCCACCTTGGTTTTGAGGAGTGTGAAAGTTGCTTTAGAGAAGTTTTTCACTGTGGTTTTCTGGGCAGAGGGTGGGGTCGGGATGTGAATATCCAGTGAGATTAGTTTATGGTCTGATCTTACCAGTGAGACACTTCTGGTCTGGAGCATAGAGTACCCATGTTGGTGATGATCAGGTCCAGTATGTTTTCCCCTCTTGTGGGAGTGGTAACAAGTTGTTCCATAGCATTTGAGTTTATAAATTCAAGGAACCTTTGGGCTAGAGTGTTGGAGCTAAAGTAATGCTCCCAGTCTATGTTTGGGTAGTTGAAGTCGCCCAATATAATGGTGTTTGGAGAGACCTTCATATTTTCCAGTGTTCTCAGGAAGGCCAGGTGGGGTTCCTGGGTTTTGGAGGGTGGTCTGTAGCAGGCTATAAACTGGAAGGCAGTTTTACCCACTGTTAGTTGCACATGGATAGTCTCTGATGCTTCATGCTGTGCCACCAACCTGGAGGTGTGGGTATCTTTGACGAATATTGATACTCCCCCTCCTTTTGTGGTTTGGTCCAAGTTTTGGGGCCAAAAAGCATGGTATGAGGTATAACCTGGTAGTGCTGAGGTGCTCTTGGGAGCCTTGAACCAGGTTTCTGTTACTGCACAGATATCGATGTTCTCCATGCTAAGGAGTGTATCGAGTGCATGCATCTTGAGGTTTAGACTTCTGGCGTTGAGTAGCATTAGTTTCTTATCCCTTGTGATACCTATGGAGGTGGGTTTGTCTTTTGAGCCTTGCCTAAAAAAGGCACTATGGGGGTGGCAAGAGCCTTTGCCAACACCCGAAAGCCCAGGGGTGACAGGTGCAAGCCATCCCTAGCAAAGCATCGTGGCTTGTTGAGCATGTCATCTCAGGATGACAGGCATTGGATCCCCTTTGAATGACACCAATACTTAAGCCAATTGTTGAAATTGATCATCTTGTCTTCATATTGTGGCATCATTCTTCATGAGGGTAAGATGCTACTCAAGGTCAGGGTCATACCAGCCTGGGCTACATGCTCAGAGAGCTCCTCTATGTCTCTTTTCATGTAGTCCAGGGAGGTACATCTCAGGTCATTCACACCAGCATGGACAATGACTGAGTCATATTTGTACTTGCCTTGGAGTGACCTAAGTGCTTGTGTTATGTGGTGGATCCTAGTGCCCGACAGGCAGCTCACCGTGACCTTCTCCTTGTTCAGCCTGGTGAGTGGGACGTCAGTGTGCCTGATGATAGAGTCACCTATTACAAGTGTATCAGGTGTGTTGTTTAGCCTTAAGAGCTGTGACTGTTCAGCACACTGGCTTTGTAAGCTATGTGTTGCACGTGTTTTGTTTTGGGGTAGCAGTTGCTTGGGTTTCTGCTTTGGAGAGCTCTGCTGCTTAGACATATTTTTATTTAGTGCCTTTGAGTATGTTTTTGTGTGTTTATGTGCTTGGTTTGCTGTTGTGGTAGGTCTATGTCAGACTGGAATTGTAGTGAGTGTGGTTTCCTTCTCCTCCTGACTGGTTACGCCAGTACTGAGTTGAGAGAGCTTAGCCTCCAGTTTGGCTATATGGTTGCATCTCTCACATGTGTTGGAATTTGTTTGGAGGAGGAGAGGGCTGTCTGTGTACATGAGTCAGTTGTAACATTGCCTCAAGATTCCCAGATTCACCAGCTGGACCGGAGAGGAGATTGACAACTGACCTTTGGACATGCTAGAATAGTATTGGGAATTCCTTTATAATTGAAAAAAAGGGCCAATGTGGAACAAGGTACCCAAGAGGAGTTTGTCACTCTCTTCCCAAGAACTTAACAGAAAAAAAAGGTCTTGACATTCAAACATGCACAAAGAAGGCAACATCAATGAGCAGTAAAGCTTTATAAAGCAGCAATATAAATATGGGAAAATACAATGTCATTAAGCAGCAAATTAGTTATAATACAACAATACAGATATGAGAAAATGCAATGTCACTGGGCAGCAAAATTTTGAAGACAGCAGTCCTAACACAAGCAAAATACAATGTCATTAAGCAATAAAAAAGTTAAAATACAATAATACAGATATGAAAAATTGCAATGTCATTGAGCAGCAAATTTCTTGAAGGCAGCAGTCCTAACACAAGCAAAATGCAGTACTAACACCCTCAGCCCCCTTGATCAATTCTAAATAGACCAACTATGAAACACTCTATTATACCCTGTTCACTGGCCAGTGACTACTTACAGTCTTGCTACCAGCATGATGGGGCCCAAGCTGAAGCTCATATGGATCCCAGTTATTTGTAATCCACAAAGCATTTAGGTGGGGGATCCACAATCTTATAAAAATTTAAAATGATGGCCAGAGACTCTCACCACTCCGTTGAGAATATCCTAGTAACCAGGTACCGTGGTTCCTCTGATGAGAAAATTAGAAAAATCACCTGGCAGAACTCTGGTAATAATCTATGGCTTCTCTATACTATTCCCAAAGGAACCCCTTTTCTTGCTGAATCATATGCACACATGGAACTATTGGTTTCAGACTTCTCTCCTGATTCCACAAAATACCATCATCCAGGATTTCAGCAAAGGACAGACACAATCTGCTACTTCACTTCCCTGTCCCAAAGCACTAGAAAAGAAAATCCAGTCATGCTGTAAAGCCCTTTTTCCCTTCAGTTCTCTGTTTCAGTCTTCCCTCCTTCAGCTAGTATCTCAGCCTCTTTCATTTTCAAAATTGTCTTTTATATTCCTGAAAAGAGCTCCACCTTGTGCTGTAATGAAAAACTACAGTCTATTACTTCTGCAATGAAATACAGTGGGAGCTACATAAGTATTTCCCATTCATATGCATTCTCTGTTCATATGACTATGCAATATAAAGAAGGTTCTTGTAAGTGTGCATAGAGATGGCCACTTCAGAATTTTATTCTCCTCTCAGGAACCAAACAGTTCAGTTTAAAAGCTCCAAAACTCCCAAAATTAGTGACTGAAATGAGAAGTTATTTGTCTGAAGCAGCAGTAGGCTGACTGGCAACAGTGAAAGTAGAAGAAATGGTTAACCAAATGTTGGGTCATATTATAGCTGTGCTGTCAGGACTCATGGGAAGGACTGCTGCTGATGGAAGGGCTGGGTGGAGTTTAGGAGGATATGGCACATGACCAGAGTGAGATGGAACAGCTGAAAATGATGGCAGAGGCAAAGAAGACATAGAGACGGAGTAACAGACTCATTTGGCTGAGTTAAAGCAGCAAGTATTAATCACATAGCTGAAAATGGATAAGCTGAATAAGAAACAGGTAAGAAAATTGGGGAGAAGGCCAGTAGCTGGTGGTAGAAGCAAGACTTAAAGCTACATCTGGGATTTTGATAAGCTGGGGAGTATTGGTGAAGGTGAGGAAATTACAGAGGAGTGGGGAGAGTAAATGAATGATAGTGGAATGCATAACAGAAGGTGATGCACTGATGGTAACTTATTTTATTTGTTTTATTTTTAATTAGTTAACCGGGGTTAGAGCATTGATCCCACTGGACCTATTTCAGTCTCAGTCCAGGCTAAAAACAATAGATAAATGATGCTAAATACATAGTGAATGACAACATATGATATATGTATATATCATATACAAAGTGAATATCAGAGGTAGCTTGTGGGTATAAAGGCAATAAAGAAATGACATTGTATACAGAGTGACTGAGAAAACACAATATTTACATGCATTACATATATAGTGGAACAGAGTTAGCATGCTGAAAGAATCACAATGAAAAGTAGAGTCAGAACAAGGTTCACAGAGGGAAGAAGGGTATGAAGAGGTTATGTTATATGACCAGAGCAATAGCAGTAACATTCTCCTAGAGTCTTGAAATGTGCTTTTATTTATGATCAGAAAATGGGTAAGAGGGAATGATCTTTAAGAAAAGGGAGAGATTCCCACGGTTTGGGGATAAGGACTGAGAAAGCATGGTCTGTGCAGTGAAGCTTAGTTTGGAGTGGGGTGGGAGGGTTGAATAGAGGGTATCAGTGGTTAAATGTCTAAGGTTGTATATTGGTGCATCTTTGAATAGTCTGGTGGCTAGTGAGGACAAGGTATCATTCTTGATAAGCTGAAATAGTTGAGAGACAAGTAGAAAGTCAACACACTGTTTCACAGGTAGCCAGGACCCAATGAAGATAAACAGATTTGTGGCAAAATATTTTCAGAGTGTTGAGGAAAGTCAGGCAAGGGTAGGACAATGTGGTGGTAGTAGGCATTTTAATGAAAAGGAATGTAGAAGAAGACCCAAAATTTACATAGGCAATATGGGGTAAAGTGAAAGCTTCATATTCAGTATAAAAGTAGAGTTATGGAGTAATGACAAAATGGGGGCTAAAAGATTTGCTGAAGATGAGGTAGGGAGATCAAAGAAGTTCACTTACACTAGAGATGAGAGAAAGTAGATTTGTCTTGACAGGTTTTAGATATGACACAGTGATATGAAGGGGGTGGTGAGGATGGAAAGTAAAGAAATAATGTGTCAGACCACACTTTGTGTGTGTTGTGCTGGAGTCTAACTCAGGAAGAGGAAGAAAAAAGTGAAATGGAACACATTGAAACAGAGAGATGGTAGTTAACAGGGTATTGTGAGGCAGATGGTGGGGAAATGTAAAGAGGCAGGGGTGGGGTCAATAGGGTGAGGTGGAAAGTTTGAAGGTGACATAGACGGACATAGGTTCATAGGTAGGTACTAGGCTATCGGCCCAAGGGTCTAAGTAAGCCAAGCCAGCAAGGTTTCCTGGCTTATGCCACCCAAGAAAATTAATTTCCTGTGCCCCTGTCGAGCAGAGCCACAGAAGTGATCCCCGGGGTGTATTTCCTATTTCCCATCCACTGATCAAGGTTTTTCTTGAAGAGTGCTAATGAGGAACTTTGCTTGACATAGATGGGTAGCTTGTATAGGAAGTCTCTAGGACAGGAATCTATCCCTCCAGCATGTCCTGTTTATTGTGGTGACAAGGTTTAGGTCCCTAGAGCGTGTAGCTCAGAGGGATTGGGATTTCTTAAGGTGTAGCATGTCTAACAGCTCTGGGTTTAACATAGCTTTATATGTTAGGCAGAGATCTCCTCGGAGTAGGCGATATGCTACAGAGTAAAGCTGGAGTTTTTTGAGACGATCAGTGTAGGGCATCTGTTTGAGACCAGTAATCCTCTTTGTGAGGTACTTCTGTGGCCTTTCCAGCAGCTGCAGATGTCTTGTGAGGTACATTCCAAAAGGGGCGTTGCACTCTATAATGGGTCTAATGAGTGCCGAGTAGAGGGGAACACTGACCTCTTTTTTCCTGGATGAGAACCCTTCTGTGATGAGATGTGCCACATAGAAGGATTTCCTGACTACTGTGGCGATGTGATTATCAAAGGAGAGACTACTGTCCACCTGGGTCTCAAGGTCTCTTATCACACATTTGGCGTTAAGTAGACTGACGTTTATGTGGTAGTTCCATGGGTGCAGAGTTTTTACCAAAGGGGATGACAATGCATTTTTTGGCATTGAGCTTGAGGCCATGCCTCTGACACCAGGCATTTGTCTCAGTGAGGCCCTTCTGTAGGATGTCTACATCATTTGGGGACTTGACTATGGCTCCTAGTTTGCAATCATCTGTGAACTTCATTAGCCAGAGACCTTCTGTGTTAGCCTGTACTTCAGAGAAGTAGGTACCAAACAGGAGAGGTCCCAGGACTGAACCCTGTGGTACTCCACTTGTCACCAGTTTGAAGTCAGATTTGGAGTCTGAAACTTTTACAGTGTGGGTTCTGTCAGTGAGCCATTTGGCAACCCATCTTGTGACTTAGGGATTTATACCTAGTTTAGTGAGTTTAGCTACAATTCCAGAATGGGGGGATGGTATCAAAAGTCTTGGCGAGGTCAAGATAGGCTGTGTGAACCACCTTACCCTCGTCTACAGTTTTGTTGACTGCCTCAAAGAAGTTGATCAGGTTCAGAAGGTATGATCTGCCTTTCACAAACCCGAACTGAGTGGAGTCCAGAGTTTGGAGATTACCAATGTCTTTGTTTATGTGTTCCATGATGATATGGTTCATGGCCTTGCAGACCAAGCTCATCAGGCTAATAGGGTGATAGTTCCCAAGATCCGTGGTGGCTCCCCCTTTGTGGAGTGGGATAACTGTTGCTGTGCTCCATTCAGTGGGCACAAAGCCTGACGTGAGACTATGATTGAACATGATGCTTAAGTGGGGAGCCAGTTTGTTCTTAAGTTCATGTAAAACGCAGCCTGGGATGTTGCCCGGTCCCATGGATGCTGTGTTTTTGGTTTTAGAGAGTGCAGCTTTTACCTGCATAGATGTGATTTCAGGGACTTTGCATTCTTCTTGTATAGATATGGTCCTTTAGGGGTTGAGGGGGGGGGGGGTAAAGTTAGCACTGAACCTATCTGCCAGGATGTTGGCAGTATCAGTTGGTTCTGTAATTTTTGTGCTGTTGTGCTGTAACTCAGAGTATATCTGGGTGTTGCCATTGAGATTCTTGACATAGCTATAGAATGCTTTGTGGCTGCCCTTACAATCAGTGGTGATTTTGTTTTCGTAGCTAGCTTTGGAGGATCTTATAAGGGATCTCAGCTTCTTACTGAGGCTGACCAGGCAGCTCCTCCACTCATGAGATTTTACTCTCTTTTGCAACAGTTTCTTCCTTCTGTTGTAGAGTTTGTTTATGGCAGGGGACCACCAGATTAGCTTCCTTTTTTTTGGAGGATAGCATCTTGGTTCTGTTTGGGATAGCACGATCCATTCACTCCTGTAAATGCTTATAGAGTGCATTTGTGGAGGATTCAGGAGTCGTAACTGTATTGTCCATCTGCATGGGTGTCATGAAGTTCATCACTTCTGTCCTAAGAAGCATGAAGTTGGCTTTGGAGAAATTTTTTACCATGGTTTCCTTAATGGTGGGTGGGGGCAGGATGCAGATATCTAGAGTGATTAGCTTATGGTCGGATCTGACCAGTGAGGAGTTGATTTCAGGTGTGGAACACTGGTCACTCATGTTGGTATTGACTAGGTCTAGGATATTATTGCCCCTGGTGGGTGGTGTGGATAAGTTGATCCAGGGCATTGGAATTTATGAATTCCAGAAAGCGTTGAGTGAAGGAGTTGGTACATGAGTAGTTTTCCCAGTTAATGGTGAGGTTGTTGAAATCGCCCATTATTAGGGTGTTTGGTTGAACCCTAATATTTTCCAGTATATCAAGAAAAGAGGAGTGGGAATCCTGGGGCATGGTGGGGGATCTGTGGCAAGCTACACTTTGGATTGCAGTTTTGCCCAGAGTTAATTGCACTTGGATAACCTTGGATGCATTATGCTGCGCAACTAGCCTGGATGTCTGAATATCCTTAATGAATATGGACAAACCTCTGCCTTTGGTGTTCTGGTCTGGGTTAGATGGCCGAAAAGTGTGGTATGAGTTATAGCCTGGTAATGCAGGGGTGCTTTCCTAGAGCCTTGAACCAGGTCTCAGTCACTGCATAGATATCGATGTTCTCCATTTTAAGGAGTGTCTCGAGTGAGTGCATTTTGAGATTTAGACTTCTAGCATTGAGTAGCATTATCCTCAGTTTTTGCTTCCCTGTTCCTGTTACAGTGGTGAATTTGTCATTTGAACCTTGTCTGAAAAAAGGCACTATAGGGGCAGGAAGAGCTTTAGCCAGTATCCGGAATCCCAGGGGTGACAGGTGCAGGCCACCTCTGGCAAAGCATCGTAGTCTGTCGACCATGTCGTCCCAGGCAGACAGATACTGGATCCCCTTAGAATGACACCAGAAGCTTAGCCAATTGTTGAAGTCAATCATTTTGTCCTTGTACTGCGGTATCATTCTGGGTGATGGTAGGATGCTACTCAGGGCTAGGGGCATACCTGCTTGGGCTACAAGATCAGAGAGCTCTTCCATGTCTCTTTTCATGTAGTCCAGGGAGGTACGTCTCAGGTCATTCACACCAACATAGACAATGAGAGAGTCATATTTGTACTTGTTGTGGAATGCCCTGGTGCGTGGGTTATGTGGTGGATCCTGGAACCCGACAAGCAGCTGACAGTAACCTTCTCCTTGTTTAGCCTGGTGAGTGCGACATCAGTGTGCCTGACTACAGAGTCACCTATGACTAGTGTGTTGGGTACGTTGGTTTGCCTTATGAGCTGTGGTTTATTGGCACACTGAGTATGTGGGCTACGTGTCATTTGGGTTGTGTTAGGGGGTGGAGATTGCTTGTGTTTCTGCTTTGGAGGTCTCTGTTGCTTGAGCAGATTACTATTGAGAGCTTTTGCAAATGTTTTTGTGTTTCTATGTGTGCATTTTGGTGGTGTAGGTTTAGTGGGACTATGGGATCAGTGTGGTGTGGTCAGGGGCGGCTCGTGGCATCAGACTGCCGGACTGCATCCCCCTCAGCCTTGTGGACAGTGTATATTTAATTAATTTACTGTATTATTATTTTTTTTTTGTTTCTGTGTCTCCGCGGTCACTCAGCATTGTCAGCAAGCCGGTCCTTCCTGCCTTGGCAAGTACGTGCATGCGCACTTTAACCGCCTCGGGCTGCGGCGGTTTTAAATAAAGATTTTTTTTTTTTGTTTTTGTTGCAGCCCGGTGAGGAAATTAAGGCATCAGTGTGATGCCCAGCAGTCTATGCGGTTCCAAACCGCATAGAATTAGAAGGGGTTCGGACTGAGACGTCCGCAGACACGTACATGATGTGCTTGGGCTAAATGCTGCTGATTGGTTGTCGCTCTCTTCCCGGGCTTTATGTGCTGGGAAAAGAGCGAGAATCAAACAGTTCACTTGTGAGTTGTGACTGACAAGGGAAGGAAGGATTTAGTCCGATTTACCTATTTTTATATATTTTTTTTTTTGGGTGGCCTATATTTTGGTGCTGTTGCTGTGCTGAAGAAGAAGTGAAGAAAGAAGTACAAGAAGAGGAAGAATACAGTGAGTATTAATTCATGGTTACTGGTCATTAAATAAAGCAATCAATCTTAATGACGTGTTGTGAATTTATAGTATTAGCAGCAGTCGCAAACATACCGGGATAAAAGTGAAAAGCCAGTGTAGATTGACTTAACAGTATGAGTTTCATCATCTCTTATACTGCATACACTGTCTCTGCATTTCTGCATGCCTTCTGAATATTTTATTTACCTGAAACACAGAAGCCAAGTCTATACTGTATTTCCCCTGGACTACTGTTTGTTTTCACTCATTTGGGCAAGTTTATTGATCTATATATTTTGACTGTTATGCCATTTCCCTGCAGTGGCAATAAAATGTTAATAATAGTAAATTTTATGCAGGGCCTACATGTGTCAGGGACAGAGACAGTCGTTATTGTTTTATATAGGACACTTCCATGTCAGTAACAAATACATTAATAAACATTTTATGTAGGATTCTCACTTTGGGTAACAAAGGCAGTAATTATAGTTTTATGCAAGACCCTCTGTATCAGTAACAGAAGCTAATAGCATTGTGCAGGACAGGGCCGTGTCAGTGGTAAAGGCAGTAATTATACATTTATGCTTGATAAACAAAGACGTTACCTGGTGTCAACAATAAAGGAGGTAATGTTGGTTTTTGCAGAGTCCTCCTTTATTAGTAACAAAGTTTTATACAAGACCTTCCAGTGACTGAAACAAAGACCTTGCCCTGCAGTGTCAGCAATAAAAATGCTAATGAGATGGTTTTGAGCAGGATCCTTCATTACTATTATTAACAAAGATGTTAATTATAATTTTTGCAAGACCCTGTAGTATGAACAATAAAGGCCTGACCTGCCGTGTTGGTAGATAAGAAAGATATTACCATTTCTGTAACAATTATAATAGTAGTGATAGCTTTATGCATGATCTTGCAATGTAAATATCAACTGCATTAATGATTGCTTTATACAGGGCCTTGCAGTAAGAGTAAAAAGGCTTTACCAATAAGCAGTGTCACTAACAAAGATCTTAATGCCAGTTTCATGGAGGAATCTGCAATATTAGTAACAAAGACACTGATGACAGTTAATGTTTTCCTACAGCAAAGCTTTCGTTGCTTGAGTGAAAATTCCCTTCACCCCCATTCTCAGCATCTGATAGTACACATACTGTGTTCATATTGTTTGATGTTCCTCCTAGGCACAAAAGTAGTGTTCAGGTTTCCTGTATGAAATGGATTTAGAAATGTCATGGAAATTGCAAATTCTAAGCATGTTTCCTCATTTCTTTTACTTTTGGGGCCTGGCAAGTCATGTGAGTTCTGATATCTATTCATATTTCATAACATTGTTTCATTGAAGTGCTGTGATCTCACATCATAAATTCCAGCTTATGCTCTTTGCTTTGGAAGTGCTGGGAAGGCCAGACAAACCAAATGGCAGAAATGGGGCCAATTGCTACCCTACTTACTGTTTAAAATCAGAGTCCGCTACAAGCTTTGTCTGGGGTTGCCCCATCTAATCTTAATTGTGACAGACACCACAAAAGGCTGTTTGACATTGTTAAGGAAATTTTGGAAGAGGGAAAGCTGCCATTGAAAAGTATATGAAAAAACACTGATAATATGCAGGATAGGTTAAAGCTGGTAATGCTAATAGTAAAGGAGCATGTGCACATAGCTCAGGAAATGCAGGAACAAGTTTGTGATAAGAATGTCTAACAACAGAATTTAACTCAGGAGATCAGGTACAAGTTATTGTTTGCTCAGAGAAAATACGTTTCTTGTCTAGTGGGAGAGGTCATCTTTTATTTTTCACCTCACATTTGTATCCTTGGGGCATTATTTCCTTTCCTCTTTTCCAGGAAGTGTGGTCTCTCACACACTGTTTAGTCAATCCAACAACCTCTGCCTCCCAGGATGCTAGGATTACAGGCATACGCCACATGCCTGGCTTATCAGATGTGCCAGATTCGAACCTTTTCTAATCATAGGGACATAAGAGAATTACTAGGGATGTTTACGCAGCCAGAGACTGCCGGGGACTGTTTGGCTTTCTGCAGCACATTCACAGCTACCAGAGGCCTTGTTATTTGGATTTGTTTCCATACATGCTCACATTACTAGGATTCATAGAAATAAGCATAAAAGAGATTAACTTACATACATGTGTAAATGACCGTGAATTTACATGAATAAGTTTACTACCACTATATTAACCTGCAATCATTTGAGATAGGTGGCAAATGGTTTAGAAAACCACAGGCATTCTTAAGTAAGGAATAAACAGTAAAAATATTAGAAATTATTAGCAAGTGGTTCCTACTGATTAAATTAGTGTGATTTGTGAATGGAAATTAATGACAGCAAAACTGGAAATGTATATTGATGTAGTCATAATGGCAACGTGAAAGATATTTTAGAAACTCATTTTGGTGGCACTTCTTGATTATGTTACACAGGACAGAAGTACATACTTTGCAATGATTGTAGTCTGATATACTGCACTTTTAAGAATGCGTTGTTGTGTCAAGATACATGCTGCTTTACTGATGGATTTCTGAGTGTCACACATGAATGAAAAATGACAGTATTAATACAAAAAAGTGTTAAGGGATGGATATAAGTATGTTACCAAAGTGCTTGCTCTAGTAGTATGGCTGCGTTGATGACGCTACACAGATTTACAACAATGCAGCTTTTGCCTGCTTGACCAGTGCTTTGCATGAGTATATAATGTAATCAAACCTGGTTTTGTAATCTTTGATTTATTTGTGATGAAAGTAGGCTTGCTTCATTGCTTTGTTGTTTGGCTGATGATAGGATCAAAAGTTTCATTATATCACTTTGGAATTTTGTATATTTACATTAATAATGCAGCAGCAGGGATCAAGACAGAGAAAGGACAATTTTAGCCACAATGAGAACAGCATCCTCCTGGCAGTCCTTAGGACATATTGCAAACACCTTTGTAGAAAAGGGAACCCAAACAAGATGAAAGGGCAAAGGCCTGGAACCAAGTGGTTATAGATATAAATGCTGTTAGTGGAAGGAACGGCACAGTGAAAATGGTAAGCAAAGTACACACAAGCTCATAGATAACTGAATAAGCAAAAAAGAGTAAGAAAATTATACTGCAAAACACAGTTCTTATCCCAGTATTAAAATACGCAGTGCCACTTTGTCATGTTAGAGGTGGTGGGATAAAGACCCATTTCTTTGCTTAAGTGTGGGAATTAAAATTACGCTGAAATTCATCTTGTGGCTTAGACATATTTATTCATTACTTAACTCAGTAGATGGGCCAAACGTTTGACCCTTTTTATCTGAAGCCTGGGCTCAATAACAGTTACAACAATGTACAGGAGTTTAGAATGTTGCAAAGCAATACAACCATTACAGAACCTAATACAAAGTATGATACAGAGTTATTCTGCATTCTCTCTCATTCCATCATATTTCCTCTGCAGCTCTAAGCCACTTTATAATACAACTGTATTGCAGTTAGATTAGGCCAGTAGTAGTAAGACCAGTGACTACAGTGATTTCAGATGATGTTTAGTGTTGCCACTGCACAGCAGCGCAAGCTACATGGATTTAATTTGGGGTAATTTAATATTGTAATGCTATATAAATCCAATTTTACAGTGCTGTCTAAATGCAGAGATAACAACTCCACTGTAGCTTATGTACCCTGAGAAAACATGGGCCGTGCTGTGACTCAGGCTGGCGTATGAGTATGCAATCTGCTTGTACTTATGAAAGTTTCCACCTGCTCACCAAATTAATACTGCATGAGTCAGCGTGACACTTTTCCTGTTCATGCATTTAGAATTAATTCCATGAAAAAAATAAAATCCCAAGTCAAAAATGTTAATGATTAACCCAAGCTGTGATAACAAAGTGCCTCTTAACAAGGCAGACATTAAACCATAACAATGATACAGTTTAGAGATATGCACTACCAATGACTCTATAATATAAACATGTGGTGAAGCAAGAAGGAAAGAATTCCATCCTTTCAGTTTTGGTTTAAAAATATTTGTTTCCCTCTGTATTTTTCCCACTTTCAATATGAATTATGCATGAATAGCTGAAAACAGCTTTTCAGTCCATTGACCCTAGTGTTTAGCTAAGTTAAGTAGAAACACAACACCTTGTACTTGAGAGCTGCAGTCTTATTTTGCTGAAAATATATTCCAGCATTAATCACTGGAGACTCTCCAGGTGGTTAACCTTGCTAGCTCTACTGATGCAAATTAATTGATAATGACCATTTTACTAGTTTGATTTTATGAATAATTAATAAATGGCATGGCAGCTACATGTGTTTCTGTGACTGTTGCAATGCTTTCCCATTTATTATAACCAATGTGTGTATGTAAAAATGTGTGCTGTGTAGAGTATTCAGCATGCGCCATACTGACTGAGCATTTATTTCATGTAAATAAGTATGTCCAGCATTGATCCCACCATAGCTCCACCCCTTTTAGTTGACCACACCCGTTTCTGTTGGCCCCACCCATTCAGCTGTCTCCTGCAGCCCCCCCTTTGATTTGAAGTCACCAGCTGCCACTGGGTGTGGTGCAAGTGTTTACCTTCTCTTCTTGACTGCCAAGTTCAGTCTTGGTTGGAGAGAGCTTTACCTCCAGTTTGGCTAGATAAGTGCATCTCTCACAGGTGACAATGGCAGGATAAATGAAGAAAGAAGTTGTTTGCTAATTACTAATGCTAGAGAGTGAACTGAGGAAGGTGCAAGGCAGTTGGCCTAGCACTAGGAGGCAGTGGGAGATGAGATAGAAAAACATAAAGGGGCTGTCATACGCAATAAGATCAGTAACAACAGAGGTGGTAGATGAGTTGCGAAGGTGGATAGCATACTAGTAGTGGGTGCAGGGAAAAAGATGTGCATATTTTTTTTCTGTAAAATATGAAAGGGCCAGAGAGAAAGGCAGGAAGCAGAGATGTTTTTTAGAGTAAAAAAAAAGAAGATGGTTATGTGGAGATTTATTTATTTATTTATTTATTCATTGATATTTGGTAACAGGGTAAGTGGGCTGGTACAGTGACCCTTTTCAGCCATGTCTCATGCTCTGATGATGCAGAGAACAGCAGTACAATGTTGATACAATTGCAATATATTTGGAGAACAAATGTTAGTGACAGCAATATATTTGTTGTACAAAGTGATGTATTTCAATGAGCTTTATAAGAATGTTAGTCATTTAGCTTCTGTTAACTTCATTTCAGACATAGGCAGGCATACTAGTGGTGTTCCCTGTGGGCATGTACTTGGATGTATTCTGTTATCTTTCTTTTTTTAATAATCTTCTCTCTTAAACCTACATTGGCTATACCTAGAAATGTATATAGTTGATATATGAGTTCTAAACTCTCAAACATCAGATAACAATTGGCAGGCAAGTATCTAAACTGATTTTAACTCACTGTGGAACTGTATATCCTAAAATAATCTGACAATCAAAGCCAAAAAGAAAGCAGGCATCGTGATTGTTACAGCTCACCAAAAAGCTACAAAATACCTTCAGGTTTTAGTAAGTGACTGGGGAAATAATTAAGCAGGTCATCGATGAAAAATATATAGGCCTTCCAAAGGAGAACACACAGCATTCATGCCTTACACAGAGCATTCAACAAAGCTCTGCAATAAGTAGAATATTACTTCTTCTTCTTCTTCTTTCGGCTGCTCCCATTAGGGGTCGCCACAGCAGATCAACTGTTTCCATTTCTTCCTGTCCTCTGCATCTTGCTCTGTCACACCAACCACCTGCATGTCATCTCTCACCACATCCATAAACCTTATCCTAGGCCTTCCTCTTTTCCTGTTACCTGGCAGCTTCATCCTTAGCATCTTTTTCCCAATATACTCTGCATCCCTCCTCAGCACATGTCCAAACCAACATAATCTTGCCTCTCTGGCTGTCTCCAAACCTTCCAACCTGGGCTGACCCTCTAATATACTTATTCCTAATCCTGTCTATCCTCGTCACACCTAGTGCAAATCTTAACATCTTCAACTCTGCCACGTCAAGCTCTGACTCCTGTCAAGTAGAACATTACTACACATTTTATTTTGTTTTATTTAAATGTGTTTACCAGGATAGGACACCAATCACACTGGACCGTTTTCACCCAAAACTCAAGAGTGTGCACTCACAAGAAAAACAATAGCATTTGAATTTACACATGAAGAATTAACATAGGCAATGCATGTACATTTTCACATGTAAAGAGTTACATAAACCATAGATATGCTAATCTACATTTTACAGTTTAAGAAATTAACAACAGTAATATTATGTTAAATAAACAATAAGCAATGATGAGGGGAACATGTATTTTTAAAATGTGATACAACAATAGTACTATGTTAAATAACTAATAAGTAATGATGAGTAGAACATTTATTTTTAAAATGTAGGTGATACAACAGTCCTACTGTGTTAAATAAACAATAAGTACTGACAAGTAGAACATGTATTTTTAAAACGTAGGTGATACAACAATAGTTGTAGGTTAAGTAAACAATAAGTAATGAAGAGTAGAACATGTATTTTTAAAACCTAGGTGATCGCTATCAGGTTTGAGGGAAGTGAGGGCTGAAGCATTATCAGTAAAGTGGGTCAGTGCTGGAGGTGCTGGGGGGAGTTATAGCAGGGTACATGGCTCATGGGCAGAAGAACTGGAAAATAGGAAGGGTCTACAGGAAAAACAGGATTAAAGATAACTGGGGAAGAAAGAAGTTTATGTGGTAGCACTGAAGTATTTTATTTATTTATTGACATTTGATTACTGGGAAAATCTGATTGGATAGGAGCCCGTTTTCAGTGAAGAAAAGCTCCAAAGTATTACAAAACATTTTTAGCTTTAAAAATAATGCAAAAAACAACTACCATTTAATAATTATACCAAGTTAAACATAATGTGAAAATATTGGTTAAGAATAGTTACAAGTTACATGACAATGATTTAATAGGTAGAAAACTGTAGCCAAGTTACTGGCAGCCATTTTAACTTTTGCCAAAGTGTACAACAACACTCACTTTTTGTCAAATTCTAGTTGACGTTGTTTGTAAAGATGATAGATTCTTTCTAAAGGAGGAAGCAAATAGATCATATTGCAGTTATGTGAAAAGTATTCCTTTTTAATTAGTAGTTCTTTCTTCATGGGGGTGGGGCTCCTTATTTTTCTGTCATAGAAAAATTTTATTGATTTTGCCTTTTATCTGATTTGATCTGATTAAAGTGGAAATGAAAGCCCAGCATTTGATCAAGCCAGATAATGAGAAATCTGAAGTTTTTTTTTCTTTTTTCAAGGGTAGTTCATTTTGGTGACACCATGCCCGTTACTTGGAATGGATTTTAATTTTTATTAGGTACCAAAAATCAATGATTTTATGTTTTTAATAGCAGGTCCATTTTCTCAACCAGTTGTTTATCTGTAGGAGGTTATGTTCAAGTTGATTAATTTTGGGGAAATGGATTAGAACTGTAGATAACCACATTGTCAGCATAGAGTATATCTAATAGTCTGAGAAGATAGGACGGGAGTTGATCCGTGAAAAGAGACAGAGAAAAAAGGGGGTGAGGACAGAATGATGTGGATCACCTTAGTTTTATTGGGAGAAGCTGTAAAGTTAAATAGGCACTTACATCAGCAGATAGATGCTGGAAAGTAGGAAAGAGGACTGCTGTTACAGAAAGTTTGGAACTTGGAGTTAAGAGTGAAAGGTTGTATCTTCAAGACACTTTCCCCAAACAGAAGCATGATACGCTTTGAGTGAAAGAAAACACAAAAGAAGCAGACAGCAAATTCCTCAGCCCATGCTAACTTACTAAGAAACAATTTGTTGGAGGATGTCCTGAAGAATGCTTCTAATTTTAAGTGGGACTAAGATAGTGAGTGCAAAGTAAGAGTCAACTGTAAAAATTCTTTACATGATCTTCTATTTGTCCATGGGTGTGGACTGAGACTGAGATGGTATAGTAATTCCACAATGTGAAGTTAATGGAGATTATTAAAAGAGAAGGGGAGATTCTTTTCAGAAGCTGCCATACATAAACAATCATGTGTTCCTTCTGTCCCTAAAGCAGAGTTTATTTTGTATATTAGAGCCTTAAGTTGAGTATTTTTCCCTTAAAACCACAGGAGGATATTACGACAAAGGTTATCTAGTTAGTCAGCTAAAATAGGCTTTTGTTTTCAGCAATGAAGATATAGGAGAGGCAAGCTAGTTTATATGTACACACTATTATACTGGAAACTAGAAGATAATGACCAGAAGAGAACTCTTTAACATTGAACAAGCAGAGTTCCCACTTTGGTGAAACAGCAAGGGTCAGGAGCATAGCACCCAACCTCTTGGTCTCCAAAATGTAGAGCACTCCCTATTATAATGTAAAACAAATGACCAAAAAATGAAGCACATACTAACAACAGAAGAAGTTCACAGTATGGTTCAAATATGTTACCTTATACCTGTAAAAAAGTTATTATAATAAACTATTATGATTCAATATTATTTACCATGGATATTTGTTAAAATATTCTTAATGAATGTGTGACAGGCTGATTTGAAGTGTCTACCCCTCTTTCAGAACTAATGTCTCTACAGAATATGAATGGTAGTAACTGGCTGGGAATGGGAGTTTTGCAAAGGCTGTTTCCAGTGTGAAGTAGTTTTAGTGTTTGTTGTCTAGATTTTAGAAGGTTGTTAAGTGAAGCTTCTCACATCAAAAGATCTGTAACAAATGGTAGAAGATGATGTTTCTTATCCTAAAGTGCTTTCAATTTTTGATGAGATTAGGCCCTATGAAAATTAGAAGCAGCTTAAAAAATATGCAGATTTCGTGATTTTGAGAGAAAATGTCATGCTGTGGCATTTATCTTTTCTGATTTGTGCTCCTATAACAGTTGTGTGTACTCTGTAAAGGTGAGAAAATAGGGGTTGTAATATCATCAGCAAGAGAGATTCAACTAATGCATGATGCTATTTTCGTTTTTGTCCAGAAACAAAGTATAAAAATTCTTCACAAGAGCCACCCAAATAAATCTTTGCATTTGACACTGCCATCCACCATATCCTTCTAAGCAGTATATTAATCATTGGATTTTGCAAATATCACCAACTAGTTTGATGGCTACCCTGAAAACAGATCTCAGGCTGTTAGATAATAGCATGCCATTTATCCCAACTGGCAAGCTCTCTGTGTGTTCCACAGGACTCTATATATGGCCCAGTTCTATTTTTTTATCTTTTTAAATGACATTTGGGAATAATATGTTTTTACTGGATAGAACAATTTGCAAATTACTTCATGTTGCTTTATTCAGACTCTTCTATGTATGGTCTGTAGTAATACAGCATTTACTTAACCTTGTTCTGGCCTAGCTGTCAAACTCAGGTTTATACCCCAATATAGTCATAACAAAATTAATGCTGTTTGGGTATATGCCATCCTGTTTTAAACTTTCTCACAACTTGTACATTTCTTCTATGAAACATACAACTAGTCAATCTATAAAATCACTTCTTTGGGACATCATGGACAATAAATTCAGGTTTAACCTCCGTATCAAGCCCAGCATTACAAAAAAATAATTATATGCTGGACGTGCTGCTACAACCCATGTGTGAAGACTGGAATAGATGGGTGAAGGCTGCCAGCCTAGCCAGATAGAATTGTGCAGATAATTCTATCATTTGTAAATATAAATGTTGAACTTAAAACAATGTGGCAACATTGCCATCTGCTGTAAAGAAAGCTAAGTCAAGCATTTCTTGTCGGTCCTTTGAAATTAAAATAATTTCATCACTGCCTTTGATGTTTTACAAGTCGGCTCCAGTCTGGCTAGATGAAGGCTTCCTGCCTATTGCTTTAAGGCTAAAGTTAATGACCAGAATTTACATGTGGAATGTCCTTTATTGCTCTAAGTGTAAAATAATGTAAATGCAGTTTCTGTCAGCCTGGGAACACCAGGAAAATATAAAAGATGATGTAATGTTTTATCAGAACTGTAGTTTCAATTTAAACAGTGAGAACCAGAGATTATGAAGCATTTTTGTCTGGACTATCCAACTCAGCACTCTGCCTCTTGCTCTATGTAAGTAAGTTATTTTAAAAGTGTGTTTTCTTGTAGCAATAGCCAGGAATTAGAAAGTTAAGGCTAAGTGTTTTTCTGTGATGTCAGAACTGTACTACTGATTTATTTTAAGTATTTCTGTGTGATCTCTGGACTCCTGACTAGTGCTGTGCTGTAGTAGTACTGTTTTGTGTTTTTAGTATTTATTATTAAATATTTTTAAACCCTTTCAACTGTGGCTGTTTTGTGTAGAGATAAGTTAAGCTGTAGAGTACATTGCATATTTATATTATTTACTGTCCAGGTCACTCCAAATAAGCTCTGACTGTTTAGTCACATGCACCAATTGGATAATGTTATTGCACAGTAATAATTGGATACCCTTTTAAGGGCCTTTGAGTAGATGATAATTATTAGTGGCTGGTGGTAGCTGATACTACCGTATAGTCTAGGTAAAAGGGGTACAGCTGAAGAACCTGTGCCAGTCCTCCCCAGAAGTGTCTGTGTGGTTGTGTAAACTCTTATCTCAAACTGCATGTGTGTGTGTGTGTGTGTGTGTGTGTGTGTGTGTGTGTGTGTGTGTGTGTGTGTGTGTGTGTGTGTGTGCGTGCACGTGTGTGTGTGTGTGTCTGTGTGTGTGAGCTACTTGGGCAGGGGCACGAAGCACTGGTTGGACAGAGAGGGTGCTAGAGGTTTTAGCTTGCCCACTAGGCTGAGATCTGGACCCTATAGCTGTGCCAGTGGGGAGTCTTATTGGGGACCCATAGAGCAAGGGAGCGACCAGCCCCAGACTGACTGTGATCTCTGTGTGCTCTTAAGGGAAATTGCACTTTATTGTGTGTATTTATTATCCTTTCATCATATATGAGACGCCCTCTCTGATGTTAATGGTGAGGATTGAGGCTCCTTGATTGCTGGGCAAGGGCACCTGCATCACGCCATGTTTTCCTGCTGCCCAGATTCCTGTATGCTTCACATGTACTAATTAATCTTCTCACAACCATTGCATATAAATATAAAGAAGCTTATAACAGGATAAAGTGAATTGCTGCTAGCATACTATCTCATTATTAAGTCACAGGTAAGATTACCTGGCTAAAATGTCCTAATTTTCTAAAACTTACCCAACTGGCTATAGCCCATGGGCTATTATATTGCAATAAATGCCAACCAGTAGCTAAGATACTGGCCTGTATATCTATTCCAGACCTGTTGTTGCCATTGGTGCATATTTAGAACACATCAGTCCCTCTACCTGTAGAAGGTAAGTCAACCCTTGATTACTACATAATAAGGCAGTGAAGTATATGTCCCCTTGATATATATAAACCTGCTCCAAATGAAGCTTCAAGATAACCATCAGACCTCACCTAACCAGTAACTGGTATGGTTACTGTAGTCATACAGGACAGAGCTATCACATTCACAATCTTTTCTCTTCTTTTCCTGTGAATATGTCTGTCTTCTGTTGAACTTTCATTCTGTCTTCTATCAATGCTTCCGCCTCCTTCCTCTCTCTCACCCCCACCCCGCCTCTCTAATTCTTTACCAATGCCCTTCCCCTACATTCACTTACTTCCTCTCCCCTCCTTCAGTCAGCATATATTTTTGACATTCCGACACTTTGTTACTCCTAAGCAGTATCCTAACTACCCTCCAGTTATACCTTCTGCCTTTCTGTGACAGTCCCTAGCACCTTGTCCTACAATTATTCTCTCCCTGTGTCTTTTCTCTCCTTAAAGTCCACTGGCTATTACACTATTTGTGCCATGATTCTCCTGCCTTGCTTTAGAAATTATTATTTTCCTTTAGTGCCTGCATATGTCAGATCTATAATTATTTTACTTTACTGTAATATGTGTCTTTTATTCCTATTCCTCTTATATCAGGAATGTTTTATATATTTGATTTCTGTTTATGTTCACCACATACAACACAAAGTTTACTACATAAAACACCAAGTTTACTGTTAATGTCTTTCCTGTTTTTTTGCATGTAGTAGTGCCATAAGCTTATATCTGCCTTCATTGTACAATGTAAGCACTACACTGTTTTCTTGTTTTTGGTAAAATCTGATATCATTAATAATACTGATTACAACTCGTTCAGGCATGCTGAATCTTAGTACTGTTTCAGCAAAATCTGAGGGGAAAAAACAGAAAAACTCATGCCCTGTGAGAAAAAATTAATTCTGTGGTGAAGTGGAGGACAAGACCTCTATTTCTGCAGTGCAGGAGGTTCACCCCCCCACTCTATTACTTAGCACATTGATACCTGGCAGCAGTCGGCTAACTAGATGTTACACACCTGACTGCCAGCAAGCTGGACGGCAACTGCCTAGTGCTAAGAATAAAAAGAAAATTAAATGTGAGAAAATACTAAACAAGAAAAAACTGCTTTTGGAATTTTCTGTTCAGATGAAGTAATTTTCTTACATTTAATGTTCTTTTTATTCTTATCACTTCACTACAGCAATTAAGTTATAGCTGAACAAAAGTGTTCGGGTGTGGACTGCCTGACAAGTGCTACTGGCTCGAATGGGACAAGGCTGTTCACACAAGTACCACCGCAGTCATGATAAATACCACAATGTGATCAATGCAGTCGGCATTAATGAGTTAATATACTATAATCTACTAAGAGGTTGCACTTGGAGTAGATTAAAAGTTTTTGCTGGAACAGGACCTCACTGAAGCAAGTCTTGATGGAATGTCTGAATACTGATTAATGATGTACCATACTACAAATTACAATTGTTACTGTGTAACAATTATGTGTGTGTGAAGTTTGTCAACAGTTATTTGTTTTTTATTGATGTACCTGTTTTCTGCCTTGTTATAGTACTCTTTATATTCATGAGTATATACTCGCTTGAAATCATATTTATATTGAGCACTTTTTGCTAGCAAATCATGAATGTCTGGAGCTTTTCTCCTCAAGCTTCCACTGTAAATGGACTCTCTTCAGTTGGACCCCACAGTCAAACAACAAAAAACAAATATAAATAAACAGATAAATAAATAAACTACTGGGTGGTGAACAATACATCCTAGATTTATTTGGTGATGTTCTTGAAAAGGAAGATACTTTTTCTGATGAAAAAAAAATAAAGTAGTAACTGGGAAAACAGCACTAAAAGCTCTACATTGGGCTAGATACTTTGAGGACATTTTTATTGCTGGCTATTGATTTTTTTTTTTTTTTTTTTTACTTTAGTGATTGTAGATAATAAATTGGCAGTGTTTTTTATTTTATACATTTGTTAACTGGATAAGCCCATTGGACACAAGTATCCCTTTTCAGGGGTGATCTCGAACCACTGTCTGACCAAGTGACTTGCTCAGAGTCACACAATAGGCATAATGTCATCAGTTGAGAATTGTTTTTGTGATAATCAGTTCAGATGTTAGCAGCAGTGTATTGATTTATATATTTTAGGCCTGGCTTATTGGATGTCATGTACATAAATAAGCATGTACAGGCAAGCCTCTAGTTTATTTTAAGAAGATAAAGTAATACTATGCTAATATCATAATTAAACACTAAACACACAAGGTGAGTTGACCGTGACAGTCATATTCTGTTGTGCAGCATAGTAATGGTAGTGAATATGATAGGCTGGTATGTTTTGAATATCATTTTGTTGTCAAGGAACACATGCATTGAGAAATGATGAATGTGTAAATCACCTGGTGGCTTGTAACGTTACATAGGAAATACAAACATAGATTCTGGTGAAAGTACTCCATAGCAGACCTAGCCAGCTGGTGGTGTAAACTTTGGCTCTAGATGATTGTTACTGTTGAAGTGACACCCCAACCAGGATAAGTATGTGTATATATGTGCATGGAAACAGAGGTGGTGACATGGAGATTACTAATATTCAGCACAAGATAAGTATGTGTATATATGTGCACAGAAACGGAGGTGGTGACATGGAGATTACTAATATTCAGCACAGGATAAGTATGTGTATATATGTGCATGTAAATGGAGGTGGTGACATAGGGATTACTAATATTGCTTTGCACTTATACTGTCACAAAATAAAACAGCAAAAGTATATTTGCAAAAAAAATACATTTATATTTTGTAGTAAAAAATGTCAAATGTGCAGTTCTTCAGTGATTCTTGTCAATTACTACCATGTCTGGTTGAAATCTAGCAAGTATTGCCTTTTGAACTTGGAGGCATTTCCATTTAATACTCCAAGAAGGTAATAATTTCATTTTCCGGTGGTTTCATTTCATCTTTTTAATATGGCAGTCAGTTGTGATCTGATCAGTCTCTAGCCTGTTCTAATGAGTCCATTTCAAGTTTGACAAAAACTATACTATAAATCACGTAATACATTTGCAGCAACATAATCAATAGTATTACAAATTAACATGTATGATGTGGTCGGCTTTGTTCCAGACATTTGTTCAGTGATTTCTTACAAGTATACCATGGCAAGCATCTAAATACAAAATTACTTGTCAGCAAAACCCATTACTTAAGAAGCTTCTTGTTCAGTTTTGGATTTCTACTTCCTATTTTTGCTTTTTTCCAACTTATTAGCTCTTGGTTTCTTAGCAACTGCTATTACTAAATTTACCAAATTAATTTTTCATATCCTACAAGCATTAATGAGTTAGTAATTGTCATAGCCTTACCTAGCAATTTTTCCGGTCACAGTTGTAACCCCTGTTTATATGTGTAAAGCCTCTTTCAAGACCAGAAGATATACTTCCATATTCTAAAGCCCCTGTATACATTTGTCAAGCATTTCAAACTTCCTGAGTTTAGTGACTCATCTTGGCAATTGCAATTGCTAAAAGTATACACAACTTTTACCACCTATTTATTCCTTTGTGTCTTAGACCAAATTTTAATTTTGTCCGCTACTTTAATTTTTGAGTCTGGCAGTGTTCTAAATGCTTCACTGACTAACTTCTTACTTAATGGCATACCATGCCTAGCCTGCCTGCATCAGTAGGTATACTACTGTAGATGGTATCCCCATCAGCTGATTTACAGCAGGGTGGTTGATGTTAGCAGGTGGTTGCTCCTCTGCTGACCTGATGGTCAGAGCCTGCTAGTTGTGTGACTCCACAAGTAATACCAGTAGGTGCTTCAAACTGCTGGGGCAGGCACTCAGTTGCTGTTACAACTAAGTCACTACCACCAGCCTCTAAACTTGATGCACAGAAACCAGGGCAGCCCCATCTGAATCACTTTTAGCACAGAGTCATTCACTCCTGTCCAGAGAATTGCCCTCCCACCACCTTACTCATGTATCTTTACCCTAACCCCATTGGCACATATGCCCTTATCATTAACCCTGCACCTTACATTTGGAAAAAAAAACATTCCTAACCAGTAACACTAATAAAGACAGACAGGCAGGCAGACACAAACATACATGTACACAATTGCACTCATGCATTCACACACAAACTCACAATTAAATTGATCCCCTTTACTAAACCCTTATCCTATCTCTAATTCTCAAACACATATGCACACACAGACACACACACACACACACACACACACACACACACACACACACACACACACACACACACACACACATACACACACTGAATCTAGCCCCCTACCTAACCTTTACCCTAACCCACAAATCCTCGCTCATACAATCCTACCCGTATACTCACCAACTTACATCTTTTTATAAACAAATAATAATCTTATATAAACAGATAACAGTCAAGCAAAAAATAAACCATGAAAAAACAATGCACGAATAACATCAATGGTAAATTATTAAACTATAGAAATGCAAAATAAGAGTAGCAAAAAGAATTAAAAGTAAAAAATTCACAAATGAATATCTAGCTAAAAAGACAGAAAAATAGATGGATGGATGGATGTAGATGCATAGTTTGAGTATGTTCTGTTGAAAGTTCATTTTCTTGTAATGTGAATCACTTAACACTTTGATTCACATTTCGTCAAATGGTTTGGGATTCAAAGAGATTCTCCACAGTACTAACTGGCAAATGTGGCCTGGTCAATTAACATGACAGAGAGAATCTCTTCTTCAGAGATTTAGTAAAGCTGCACAGCAAAACATCATGTCTCTGAATCGAACGTTATGCTATCAGACCTGACTTTGTTAGTGTTCTCCCTAGCAGCCTATGCATCTCAGTACTGTAGGCACCTCTTTCCCACACATACATGTTCACACACACACACGCACACACACACACACACACACACACACACACACACACACACACACACACACACACACAAAACACAAACACACAAGATTAAATCCATTCCCTTTAGTTAACCCCTACCCTTACCCTAATCTTCAAACACTCATGAATACTCACGCACATATACACACACGATCATCGACAAAAAACCTCCACACACTCGCTCACTCTCATGGAGATACTCACCCACATGCAGATTCTGACACACACACACACACACACACACACACACACACACACACACACACACACACACACATAGACTTGGTATTCTCTACCTAACATCCATAGTGCGACCTCCCAGGCAGGCAGGAAGACAGAGAAAAACACACGCACAGACACACACACAGACACACACACACACACACACACACACACACACACACACACACACACACACACACACACACACACACACAAAATTTTACTTAGGTGAGTGATTCAGAGCGGTTCTCTGAATTGGTCCATCAAATTATTCAAGAGCAGTGAACATTTCTGGGGGAAAGAATGTCTGTTTAATGCTAGCCACTCCCTAGACAGTCACATTACATATGTTTTCACCTGTGAGACCGCTGTCTCACCATCTCCCCTGAAAATGGAAAACCAAAACAACAAAGCAGTCTCTGAATCAGAAAGGCTTACAGCATTGGGGAAATCTTCTGAGATAGGCTTCTGCATCATTGGAAGTCTTTTTATATTCCAAGGATAGAGTGTTGCTTTTCGTGAGAAATCACTGGACAGGGGAAACATGGAGTTTTCGTTTTTCTCAATGAATGTGCAATCTCAGTGTTGGCATATGTATGGGAATATTGCCTTTCACTTGGGGAATGCAAAAAACACTAGTTGTACTTTTACTATTCTTGACTGTTTCTGCAGTTGATAAAATGGTTTGATATTTTATGATTCACTGTTTCTGCTGTTAAAGTTTTCCTAGTAGACTGAAATATAGCTATAGACCTTGATGTGTGTATACATATATATATTTGTAAACAAACCAAAGAATAAAGGGTTACACTGACAAACCATTCAGTAAAAACTGCAAGAAAACCCTAGCCAAGCTGGAGAGTTCACTGTTTGATACCTTAAGCATCCTTTAATGAAGGCTCATGCGATATATGCAAATGACCCCTTAAGGGCATCAAGTGTTTCAGCTACATGGCTTCTGAATGTCCATAACTTTAACTTTTTAAGTCTTTATGGTTACACTCAGACTGATAAAACCGCACCCCACCCCATTACCTGTGGACATGCATGTTTTGGCCTTTTCATTGTCCTCATCAGCACAGCACAAGTGAATAGTTTGGCTATATTTCAGAAACATGAGGTCTTTAAATCCAGCTGATGCCCCTAAAGATTAAGGTGCCTGCAAAATATCCCAACTAACAGCCAAACCAAAGGATAAAAAGGTTACACCGACAAACCATTAAGGTATCACACAGTGAAATTTGCTGTTTTTGCTGAATGTTTTGTCGGTGTGACATTTGGTTTGTGTGTCTACAGTCTATGCAGTATGTGAGATATTAATTTTGTTTTAAAATTGGAGATATTAGTGCATATTTCTATGAAATTTGTGTTATTTTAGTAGTTTGTATGTCTACAAGAGTTTTTTTTTAATTTGTACAGTATCTACTGGGAATAATTTATAGATTTCAGGAATAATAGCATCAATTCTCAGAACTTTGTTTATTTTTTAATTCCATAATTTAGTTTGTTACTTCTTTTAATTATATCAGTCTTAATAGTTTTGTTACTCATTCTTCTGATATTTTTTTTTACTTCTCATTTCCTACTAGTCATTTTAGTGACTGTTTACCAGCTTGTTTGCTTACTGTTTAATTATGAGTAGTATGTTCTGAATTCATTTAAAATATCACCAACATCTGTTAGAAGGTTATTTCTTCTGTTTCTAATAGCGTGAATTTGGTTAGGTTTTTCTAGTTTTTTTCTCCTTATTAAATTATGCATTCCTTTGGCATTCATAGTTTAAGAGTTAAGTGTGAGGGCAGCACCAAGGATCAAATGGTGGAAATTGAAAAAGGTAAATTGTGAGGTGATGTTCAGGGAAGAGTTAAGACAGGCACTGGGTGGCAGTGAAGAGTTACCGAATAGCTGGGTAACTACAGCAGAGCTAGGAAGAGAGATGGCTAGAAAGGTTCTTGGTGTGACATCTGGAAAGAGGAAGGAGGACAAGAAGACCTGGTGGTGGAATGAAGAAGTACAGGAGAGTATACAGAGAAAGAGGTTGGCAAAGAAGAAGTGGGATTGTCAAAGAGTTGAAGAAAGTAGACAAGAGTATAAGGAGATGAGGTGCATGGCAAAGAGAGAGGTGGTGAAGGCTAAGGATAAGGTGTATGAAGAGTTGTATAAAAGGTTGGACACTAAGGAGGGAGAAAAGGACCTGTACCGATTGGCTAGACAGAGGGACCGAGGTAGTAAAAATGTGCAGCAGGTAAGGGTGATAAAGGATAATGAGGGAAACGTACTCACAAGTGAGGAGAGTGTGTTGAGCAGATGGAAAGTGTACTTTGAGGGGCTGATGAATGAAGAGAATGAGAGGGAGAGAAGGTTGGATGATGTGCGGATAGTGAATCATGAAGTGCAGTGGATTAGCAAGGAGGAAGTAAGGATAGCTATGAAGAGGATGAAGAACGGAAAGGCTGTTGGTCCAGATGACATACCTGTGGAAGCATGGAGGTGTTTGGGTGAAATGGCAGTGGAGTTTTTAACTAGATTGTTTAATGAAATCTTGGAAAGTGAGAGGCTGCCTGAGGAATGGAGAAAAAGTGTTTTGGTACCAATTTTTAAGAATAAGGGTGATGTGCAGAGCTGTAGTAACTACAGAGGGATTAAATTGATCAGTCACAGCATGAAGTTATGGGAAAGAGTAGTGGAAGCTAGGTTAAGAAGGGAGGTGATGATTAGTGATCAGCAGTATGGTTTCATGCCAGGAAAGAGCACTACAGGTGTGATGTTTGCTCTGAGAGTGTTGATGGAGAAGTACAGAGGTCAGAAGGAGTTGCATTGTGTCTTTGTGGATTTAGAGAAAGCATATGACAGGGTGCCTAGAGAGGAGATGTGGTATTGTATGAGGAAGTCGGGAGTGTCAGAGAAGTATGTAAGAGTGGTGCAGGATATGTACGAGGGTAGTGTGACAGCAGTGAGATCTGCGGTGGGAGTGACTGATGCGTTTAAGGTGGAGGTAGGATTACATCAAGGATCATCTCTGAGCCCTTTCTTATTTGCAATAGTGATGGACAGGTTGACAGACGAGACCAGACAGGAGTCCCCATGGACTATGATGTTTGCAGATGACATTGTGATCTGTTGTGAGAGTAGAGAACAGGTGGAGGAGACCCTGGAGTGGTGGAGATATGCTCTAGAGAGAAGAGGAATGAAGGTCAGCAGGACTAAGACAGAACATATGTGTGTGAATGAGAGGGAGGATAGAGGAATTGTGAGGATGCAGGGAGTAGAGGTGGCGAAGGTGGATGAGTTTAAGTACTTGGGATCAACAGTTCAGAGTAATGGTGAGTGTGGAAAAGAGGTGAAGAAGAGAGTACAGGCAGGATGGAGTGGGTGGAGAAGATTGCCAGGAGTGATTTGTGACAGACGAGTACCAGTAAGAGTGAAAGGGAAGGTCTACAAGAGGGTAGTAAGACCAGCTATGTTATATGGGTTGGAGTTAGTGGCATTGACAAAAAGGCAGGAGTCAGAGCTTGACGTGACAGAGTTGAAGATGTTAAGATTTGCACTGTGTGTGACGAGGATGGACAGGATTAGGAATAAATATATTAGAGGGTCAGCCCAGGTTGGAAGGTTTGGAGACAAAGCCAGAGAGGCAAGATTACGTTGGTTTGGACATGTGCTGAGGAGGGATACAGAGTATATTGGGAAAAAAATGCTAAGGATGAAGCTGCCAGGTAACAGGAAAAGAGGAAGGCCTAAGATAAGGTTTATGGATGTGGTGAGAGAGGACATGCAGGTGGTTGGTGTGACAGAGCAAGATGCAGAGGACAGGAAGAAATGGAAACAGTTGATCTGCTGTGGTGACCCCTAATGGGAACAGCCGAAAGAAGAAGAAGTGTAAGAGTTAAGTTTATTTTTTCTAATATAATCATTGCTTTCTGATTTAGAATTTGTTGGTATTTTATATCTAGGTCATTTACCAAATCCTTAAATCTTTTTTCTCCCTTCTGATCTTTTAATTTTGTATCTTGAAGTTTGCATTGTATATCTAGTAAATCATGATTCCATTCTTTTAATTTGTTTTAACACCTTGTTAAAATTTTCCCAAATAGGTATGCTTTCAATGAATCCCAAAGGATGATCTTAGACATTTCTTCATTATTACTAATATTAATGAATGTTGCTATCTCTTTGTTTAAACAAGTCTGAAAATATTTTGATTTAGTCATATAAGTTGGATTTCTATAGTTTTTTGCCAAAGGAGTAAAGTTTAGATGTTGATTGAATGTATAATGTAGTTATGATCAGAAAATGGACAAGGAATTATCATAAAATTCTGCATTTTAGATATCAATTCATGCAAGACAAGTATTTTATCTATTCTTGAACAGGTGCCAAAGACATGTGAAAAGTAGGTGTATAATTTAGAGTCATCATCTCTTATATTGAAAAGATTTTTTAATTAATTTATTTATTTTTTATTTTTATTTTACATTTGTTAACCGGGGGTGTCTGACTGAGCCAAAAAGGCTCAAGCTCAATGCCAAGAAATGTAGAGTTATCCCCTTTGGGAAAAAACATGTACCTGTGAATTACCACATAGGTGATAAGAGACTTAGGGACACAGGTGGGCAGTGGTCACACCTTTGATAACCACATCACCACAACAGTCAGGAAATACTTCTATGTGGCACATCTCATCACTAAGGGCTTTCCATCCAGAAAAAAGGAGGTCATTGTCCCACTGTACATATCCCTCATTAGACCCATTATAGAATACAATGCCCTGTTTGGTATATTCCTCTCATGACATCTGCAACAACTGGAAAGGCCACAGTAATACCTCACTAAAAGTATCACAGGCCTAAAGCAGATGCCCTATGCTGACCGTCTAAACAAATTCCATCTGTACTCTCATATCATCTACTCAGGGGGCGATCTCTGCTTAACATACAAGGCCATGTCAAACCCAGAGCTGTTGGACATGCTACCCTTAAAGAAATCTGAATCCCTCAGAGACACACGCTCCAGGGATCTAAACCATGTTATCACAATGAACAAAACATGCTGGAGGGATAGGTTCCTGACCCAGAGACTCCACATACTCTGGAATAGACTGTCGATACATGTCAAGCAGAGTGTCTCTTTGGCCTGCTTCAAAAGGAACCTTGATGATTGGATGGGAGATAGGAAATTCACTCTGGGGATCACGTCAGTCGCCCTGCTAGACAGGGGTCCAGGGAAGTAAATACTGTGGGAAGAAATAGCCATGGAATTGTTATGGTTAGGGCAGATAACCTAGTACCAACCTATGAACCTATAATTAACCTACCTCTTTTATTACTATTGTTTAGCCTATTGTATTTGAAGAAAGAAAATTTAAGTGTGTCATGTTACGTTTTTTATTTTGAACCAGATCAGCTTTATTATATTTTGCTATATATAGCCCATTGAGAATCTTATTTATTTGAATCTGAAAGTGTAAGCCTGTTTCTGATGTAGCATTGTAGGACACACGTATTAACATTCTTTTAACTTTGACTAATTCTAAAAACAAAATAATCAAACAATTCATTCTTGCATAGAAAAGATCCTTAGTCTAACTATAACAAAAATAATAAACAAACTCTTCTATTCAGTTCCTAAGTATAAAAAATGTAATTTCAGCCTTGCTTCAGTGAACCATCTGTAATGTGTATGCCAGAAGCCCTAAATGCATTTCTATTTCTTCTTAGTCTTCTCTTTTCTATCCATTTTCCTCCTCCTCATTTCTGCTTATGTAGTATTTTTGCCTATTAAAATCCTATGTTAGCTTTATAACAATGCTTATAAATTCTTTGTAATCAATGCATTATAATATTTTCCCTTAATGTCTAATTCCATCTCTAATTCCAGTTCTCATAAAACAAACAACACAACATTAAATACATATTCTATATGAATGAGCCAAGCTTAACTATATAAATAATGAATCAAACCGACACAAGAAAAACTAATCAGAACTACACAAATAAGACTGACTTCTTGGTGGATGGGTGAAAAATTAAGCTGAACACTGAATATTAGCACTTTCATTCCAATTTCATTAAAAAAAACTTCATCAGAAATAAAACCACCGTTAAAATCACGAGTTATATAAGGCAAAGCAGCCAATCAATTCAAACTTTTAACAGATGACATAATTTCCTAGCAATACCATTTAAGGACACATTTGATATTCAAATTATCATTAATGCAGGAAATGTGTCAGAATGAATTCAGCTGTTAAATGAATTAAGTAGTAATCGTAACATCAGAATTATGAAGGCAGACAAGGGGACAGGTTTGGTTGTGATGGAACATGCAACTTATGTACATAAAATTGAAGATCTATGGGAATTGGGTTAGACAGATACATCTTGTAGTTGTTGTCCTTCAGAGAGAACTTCTTTTGAGAAGATGTGGCAATTATATGAAGGCAATACTCTAGCTGGCACAGTATAATACTCTAATCATGAGCACTCCTTGCTTATGTGAAGAGGAAGTATGAGATATCTCAACACAAGAAAAGTTGTTCATTGTTTTTGAACCAATTTGTCCTACAATAATTCAAAATTAAATGACCAGTCAAGCAAAATACCAAGATACTTGAAGAGAGATGTGCTATGCAGAGGTTCTGTTCGAATTATTGATAATCCTTTGAGATTGCTTAGTTTACATTTTTTATCTGAAGATCAAAGCTTTGGTGTTACAACTAACAAGAAGCAGGCTATTGTTGAAACACCAATAGATCAATTGCTAATAGGCTATTGATGGCAGAATGGGAAGGTGTAGTTCAGTAGACAACCAAGTCTTCTTCATAAATAATCATTTGGCGTTTGGGGAATTGAGAGAAGCCTACTGATAAACACGGAGACCAGTAGAGATATATAAAGCTATGGGAGATAGCTATTCTGAGGAGAAGTAGTTTTCATAGGATCATAGGAGGTTACTAGGCTAATGGCTCTGGGGCCCTTACAAGCCTAACCAAGAGTTTATCCCCAAAAAGAAACCTCAATCAGCACCTGTCACCCCTGTCAATGAGGGACACAGGTGGAACCCCTGGGACAAATTTGTGGTTTCCCATCCACTCATCAAGGTTGCTAAAAACCTGCATTCATTTCATTTAGTCTTTCATTTATACACACACCCTGCTTGACATTGTATACAACATTGTTTTTCTTCTGATGCTTAACATTGGACTCTCTATCCATTCAGATGAATTTATGTATTGTTTTGGTGATCTGACAAAACAACTATATATTTTCATGGTCATATATGCCTTAGCAATTAACCTTATTTGCACTATTTTATTTATATCTATTGACAAATGTTATCTTTAACTGCAAGACTGCATCCTAAGAAGCAAAATATACTGGTGAATAAGCCCAATGTAAAGTTTAAGAGGTCCAGTGCTACAACTGTAATGTCCATACTGATTGGATACAACAAACCTAATATTACTTTGCCTATTATAATAAAAGCAGCCAAAAAACTAAAGAATAATACATATGGAGTTTCTTACCTTGGTCAACACAGCAAAATGTCACTGGCAAGAATGTCAACCACAAAAGGCCAACGACACAAACATTGACAGTCAACTGTGCATGTGTGAGGAAATCCTCTCTGCTGGCAAACAAAAAAGAAACATATAACACTGTTTTTTGTGAGGGGAAGGGCAACCCCCTGCATCCTCATGTGGGGGCTGCTCCTCCCACATTCCCTGTTAGTTATATATACTAACTCAAGGCTGCACAATTACCAGGGAAAAGGAATATTGCCCCACTGAGAGATTGTTGATTTAGACATTTGTTCACCATCTGCATATGTTGACCAACTGTGGTCGATCAAGCAGCTGTCAACATTTTGCTGTGTTGATCAAATTCAGGAGTCCCATATATATGGCTCCAAACAATGTTCAATGTAGTTTCCAAAACAAAGCTATGAATGAGGTATGCTCCAAATATGTGGTACCAAGCTGCCACTGTGATGGTTCTCAAAGGCCAGTGATATCTAATCCTGAAAATTACAGACCAATTAGCATCTCCAGCTTTCTTAGTATGGAACAGGTTAGAATGGAGCCTATCAGAAAAGATAGGTGACTTTGCACTGAAAGATAATGGCACAACATTATTTTGCAAAGGATAAATGTTGCCTCCATAGTCTGGTGGCAGAATTGGCAACTGCACTCGATGAGGTTGTTACTCTTACGTGTTACGTGTTTGCACTTTACTAAGGATTATGCTACCATCTTCCATGAGGGTGTTATAGATGTACTAATCCAATTTAATTTCAATGCTTGCATAGTCAAATAGGTGAACAATTGGCTAAACAGAGCACAGCTTGCTGGAATGGTAGGTTATTTATGAGAGTATATTGTTAATGGCATAACCAGCAATGCCTGTCCTAGTCTCTCCTTTTTCAGACTTTTTTCCAAGATAAACAGGTAAGAAAAGTATTGCAGTCAATATAACAAAATATACAAACGTGGGAAATGATTTAAGATAGCTACCAACTAACAGACTAGGTCTGAGGCTCTGCAGAAAGGAATATACTTTGCAGGAATTTTTTCTATAACATAGGGAAAAACATACAGAGAAGTCAGCTTATTTTATTTACTAAGTATTTATTTAGTTTTTATCAAAAAAAAGAAAGAAATATTCCAGTCAAAGCAACTTCATGATCCCAGCCAGATTGTCATCCTCTAATCAAATGAAAATGAGCAGAAACTCTCATTCAGAGATGGCTACTTTGAAAAGAGACCTTCAACAAGTTATACATTCCACAGAGGAACTTTCTCTTAAAGTGGACCAGTTTCGAAATAAAATAGAAATAATGCAAGAGAAGAGTATAAAACAGACAGAGCTTCTGAAAAATATGGCTGAGAAACACAATGAACAAATATAAGATAAAGCACCTTCACTCAATGACTTAGAAAGAAGAATGAAAGAGAAAGACTCACAGAGTTCCTTCTGAAACAAAATACTTGGCTAACAAATAAGTTGGTAACTAGATAACAGAGAAAGAAGAAATAATCTTAGAAAACAGAGAAAGAAGAAATAATCTTAGAATTTTTGGACTGCCTGAAAAGACAGATGGTAGTGACATGGTATCCTTTCCAACCATATGGATTCCAAAAATTTTGAACATGCAAGAAGGATTATCCTTTGGTATAGAGAGAACTCTTAGACTGCTTGTGAAATCTATTTCACCAAACACAAGATCAACATCCAGATCCATTGTGGTCAGATTTATGTCCTTTTTGAAACTGCCTGGACAAAATTTCCAATAAAAATGGGACAATCTACAATAAGGTTTGACAATTACTATGCTAGTAAAGCAATGGAAAAAAGAAGAGTGCTGACCCTTAATTAAATCTTTCAAAGAAAACAAGATTAAAGTCCATTTTCTGTATCAAGACAGAATAAAACATTTTCTAACAAATAATACAAGAGTCTTCAATAACACAGAAGAACCCACTTTCTTCACCAGAAACATTTTCCCAGATAATGAAAATATGGACTGGATGGATACATTCCTCACTGAAAAGGTCTTCAGGGAAAATGAATGGATAGATACTGTAAGCAAAAAACCCAAAATACCAGATTCTTCAAGCAATATCAAAGAAAAAAAGAAAACATGAACAGAATTTCTGGACTACTAGTATATAGTTTTGTTAAATATCTTCCTTTTGATGTACTTTTTAAGATGTCTTTCATCTACTTTATCTAAATATATTTAGATAGACTGCCATTTAATAACAAACACATTGTGCTCTGAAGAACAAAGAAGGCAAAAGGTAAATATGACATGAGAAAGGAAAAGCTGAATCACTTAGAAAATGCATCCATAAGGCAAATTTTCATAACTCCTTCTCCTTTAAGGCATGCGACTTCCATTAATCTCACACTTCACTAGTTAAAAATAAAAACATCTACAGCATGAAACATTCCTGTATAGTGTACATCCCATAGCATATAAAATGGCAGTTTGAATTTAAGGTTATGCATGTCTGTAACAATTCCAGATATTCTTAAAATGCATTACATCTTAGGTGTACACGATACATGGGGGAATGGAAACAAAACCTGTATTTGATTCATTGACGGATAATGTTCTGTGAATTGTTTTGATGGGGCTGTAGTTGAGTAGTGGGGTATGTGGTTTATCATTAAACCAAGTGGATCCCTGGCTGGAAACAACATTTGGGAAATTAGTTCTGATGTGCGTCTAAGAGTTGCTGAGGAAACTACAGTGACAGAGATTAGCATCTGTGATGTCCCCCACACTAGGCCAGTAATCAAGGAGCCTGAATCCTCACCACTGACACTGAAGAGGGATGGTTACTTGTAACAAAAATGGATACGCTTAGTACTTCCAGATGCAGACCCCTCTGCACCAAACACAATGTCCCTTAAGAGCACACAGGGCACACACTCAGCCCAGGGTCTGGGTGTCTCTGTCTATCCCCTTCCAGTTCCCCAGACTCCCCACTGACACAGCTGTAGGGTTAGGTCGTCATCCAAGTGTCCAAGTCAGTTCTTCCAGCACACTCTCTGTGAAGCCAGTGCTTTGTGTCCCTGCTCCAAGTAGCTGACACACACACACTCTTTGAGACTTTTCACAGAGATAATCACACACACACACACACACACACACACACACACACACACACACACACACACACACACACCTAGGAAAGTAGGAAAGGCTGGCACAGATTACCTGATCTACCAACTTTGCCCAGACTATAAGATAGATTAACTGCCACCAGTCAGTTACTATAAGGCTCTTAAAAGAGTATCCAGTTATACTAAGTGAAATTAATATTAATACAAATGATGATTTTGACCAAACAGCCAGACTTCAGGAGTGGCCACATTTATCACCAAATAAATGTGTGCACATACTCTCAGAGCTTAATCCAAAAAGGACCAGTCACAATGAAAAGTTTAAATATATTTAATAATAAATAATAAAAGAACACGAAAATACTAAATATCTATTTACAGTAAACACCAGAGTTTCAGTCACAGGAAATATTGAAAATAATAAAGCTGGAAAGAGTCACACAGTTACAGAAAAGAAATACGTAACTATTCTCACTATATTTTCCTGGGTGATCTAGAGAATTACTGTTCCTACTTGCTGAATAGAACAAGGCAAGATGATGTGAGTGAGTGGTCCTTATTGTCAGATCCAAGACAGAATACAGAATATTAAGAGCAATCCCCTACTAATATCTAAATATTATTTCGGGCTTACAGAATGACATCACATGCATCTGGTCATCTGACTGTGTTCCCTGCACTATCTCCCATCACTAGAATCTACCAGAGTTTAAAACCTATGTGCTTCAATACAGACTAGACATTTAGCTAACTTTTATTAAAGCATCTGGAAGCCATAAAACAATAAAAACCATTCCACTCTTCCTACAGGAGCTACAAACTATTCTCTAGTACAGACATTGCATCCTGCCTCCATTCATAACTGTAGGATAACATCTTCATAGCTTAACCTATAAAATAATTTTATTCCAGATATATTTTAAAGTTGGCTGGACTGAGATTAACCTCTTCTCTTCCAGTATCCTCTGTTACAATATATAAATTTAAACAGTTACAATATAATGCATGTACATTTCTTTGCTTTCCAGCAGGGCACTCTGTTGTTATATTTTTAACACGAGCATCTGTACAAATACATTTCAATACAAGCATCTGTACAAATCAGTTTGATATTCAAAGAACATATAATTCTGTACAAAACTCCAGCTAGCTTATGCTGGCATATGTTACACATCCACTCCCCTACTTCTCCTGGCAATGCCTCCTATCATCACATCTCTCGCCCCTTAGAAGTACCCCTTGAGAAACATTGCTTGAGAGGAATGAGCCTATCTGGGAATACATTACACCATACCCGGTCTTGAAATCCCATCTGCCTTGGCACTGTTGACCGCATTACAGTGCTGCACTGTCATATCATATGCCTGCAATCCTAGGCTCCACCATAGTAACTTGGCACTTTGCTGGCTGGCTCACTGTAGCCATAGATCCCCCTTAGACTCCTCCTGCCTCCTATTGCAAATACATAGCACAAGGACTTCCCTAACATGGTAAGGTTTCATCATGTTAACATGGTACAGTTTGTGCTCCTGTCTCCTGCCTAGCAATTCTACCATGTAGTTAATATCACTGACCTTCCTTACCACTTTGAAGGGTCCCTCCCAAGCTGCCTGCAGCTTATTGTGTCTGACAGGAATGAGAACCATAACCTGCTGTTCCACAGCATACTCTCTGGCTTGAGCATTCCTGTCATAACAGACATTTTTCTGCTGTTGGGCTCCAGACAGGTTCTCCTGGGCCAAGCCCATTAGCTCCCTAAGCCTTGTCCTGAGGTTTAGGACCTATGTCACAGCAGACTCCTTGTAGGATTCACACTCACCCTCCCACTCATCATGAATCAAACGTAAAGGCCTCCTTACCTTATGTCCATATAGCAACTCAAAGGATGAAAAACCTGTGAATTCATGGATACCTCTCTGTATGCAAAGAGCTGATGGGGTAAATATTTGTCCCACTCTCTCTTAAACTGGTCTGCAAATGCCCGTAGCATGGTCTTTAGTATAGAGTTTATCCTCTCCACAAGACCATGAGTCTGGGGATGGTAGAGGTTGGTCTTTAGGTGCTTCACCCCACAGTGCTTCCACAAACAAGCCAGCAGGTCTGACATGAAATTGGCACCTCTGTTAGTCAGTATTTCTCTTGAGAAATCTATCCTGTTGAACATTTCTAACAAAGAATTTGCCATCTTCTCTGCCTCAATGGAGGACAGAGCCACTGCCTCAGGGTATCTGGTAGCATAATCAACTACCACTAGGATATACTTCTTCCCTGTGAAACCTGTGGTACTCAGAGGCCACATAATATCCATAGTTACCTTCTGAAATGGCTCTTCAGTCACAGGCAAAGTCATCGAAGGAGATTTGACCTTGCCTTTTTAGCACTGCTCACAGGTCCTGCAGTAGTCCAATAAAAGTTCTGCATAATATATCTTTTGGTACACTTTATGTCCATATGACTTGCAAAAGGAATGTGATGGGCCATGACTAGAATTGCCAGACAGTAGGCTCTAGGCACTACCAGCTGCTGTATTACCTCACCCTCTAACCCTCCTTCAGGGGTCAACTCTCTATATAGTAACCCTTTGTTCCATTATACAGACTCCCCTTTTCATTGAGAATCAGGTGTCTCCCTAGCTACCTCCCTCAAGCCTGTTAGTGTAGGGTCTGAGAGTTGAGCCTGTCTCAGCTGTACTTTTGTGACTCTTACCAGCTCCCCTTCCACAGTAAGTCTGGTTATCTCTGACAGTGATGCTTCACTGTCAGCCTGGGTACTACCACTCAGCTCTGCCCTAGCAGTTACTTTGTCTAACAGAGCATCAGTACCTAATATCAGCTGTGGTTCACCTTCAGGATCACTGCTACAGGGTAGATCCCTCCCTGAAATAGCCACACCACCAGCCGTAGCTTCAGGTGTGGTGTTTGTCTGGGTCTTCCCCAGGCTACCAGACCCACATGCCTGTCTTCAAGCCTGACTGTGTGTAACTGCATGCACAAAAGGTACTGCATTATCAAAATCATTCCCTATCAGGACATCTGCAGGGATATTCTCAAACACACCTACTTGCTTGCTTTCTTTTCCACCCTCCCAGTCAAGGTGAACCCTGGCCAAAGGCATTTGGAATAGGGTCCTTCCTAAAGCTGTGACTCGAATGGACTGGTTAACCATGTACTGCTCCTCTTTAATCACTGCAGGCTTCACAATATTTATGTCAGAGGCTGTGTCTCTCTTAGCAGTGGCCTGTTTCCCATGCACTAAGATAGTATATAACCTCTTGTGATAGTTTGGTACCCCTGTTGTCTCTAGACAACTTACCACTGGCATATTGTTATTTCCACTTGCTGGCTCCCCCACCTTTTCTTCCCCACCTTGCCCCCGTGGACATCTAATTGATACATGGCCCCACTGGTTACATTTAAAACATTTAATCCTTGATCCTGGCAATGTAGCTGAACTAGTGGCTTCCCCTGTTTCTGGTGGACTCTGTTGGGGTGGTTTAGGTTGCCCACCATGGGTTCCCTTATATCCATGTGCAGCACTGGGTATCCCGTTCCTGTGCAGTAATGTCCTGCTTGCTAAGTAGAGATCCCCTTTCTTCCCCATCTCACCTGCAGAGTTACATTCTTGGTTTGTCAAATAGATTATCATGTCCTCAGGGAAAGTGCTAAGGGCTTGTTCCTGCACCAAAAGGTCTACCATCCCTCAAAAGTGGTGACTTGACACCCACTCACCCACCTATGAAAATAAGTGCTTAACACAGTAATATAATCACAAACACTTTCATCTGCCTTGCATCTATGCTCATAAAACTTTTTTCTGTAAGCTTCAGGTGCTAACATAAAACATTCAAGTAAACATGTCTTTAGTTTTTCATAGTTTAAACAATCAATATCAAATAATTTAGAAACAACAGTTACAGCTTTACCATGGAGTAAGGGGGAAAAAGGAACAATACCCAGAGCCCTTGGTCAACATTATACTATTTACATACTCTTTCAAATATATGAATAAAACTATCAAAATTATCACCTTCTGCATATTGTGGAAGAAATTTACTGACCTTTATTGCTGCTGGGATTCGGCTATTCCTTGCCCCATTAACTCTTTGACCATGGCGAAGAGTCAGCATCTCCCTGTCATGTTGACGCTGCCTCTCTGTACAGATACAGCAAAAGTGAAGTGTCTTCTTGTTAAAAAAATCAATTAACCTTTTTGTAGATTCCTTTCTTTATAAACTCATAAATCTTAAAACATTTCCTTCCGTCCTTTTCATTTGATGAACTCTTCCCAAATATGGGTACAGTCTAAAACCCTGCTTACTATACAGTTTATGTTGCAAGTAATTTCCAAATGTAAAATACATCCCTAATTCTATTCCGATTATCCTAAGTGTGAGATACAAGCTTTTCATCAAAACAGAAGAAAAAAGGTTTTATTTAAACTCTGCTTAAATAGTTTAAGATGCAGTTATAGTGACCAGTGTGGTGATACCTTTCTGTACTTCTCTGCTTTTTGTACATGTTTTAGTAAAAAACAAATATCTGTTTGCATTATTAATATTCAGCCTCTTATTCAACCTGTATTATATGCAGTTATTGTCCAAGCATGAACTGGTTTACTGAAAATGGCAAGTACCAACTCCTTGGACTAACTACTCCAAATCCCAACATCAGGCTTAAAAATATTAGACCTGGTCCTCACAAATATGGCCCCACTATGCTCAGAGCCCACAATTACCAAATCACTGGTCAGATCTGACCATTGTGTACTAACATTTTCTCTAGGTGAGAGAGTGGAGTTACCTCGAAATCCTGCCATCATTAAAGCAAATCTACTCCAGCTAACTGATAACCTGATGAAATTCAAACACCCTCCTCACTTAGATGACCCTACTTTAAGTTGCATTGCAATGCCTTTCTGTTTACCTTGTTACTGTTTTTTCCCCTGTTCTTTCAGTCTGCCCTAGCCTCCACCGAGACATTTAAGCTAAAAGCTTCTGAAATTCTAACCATAGCACCTTAGCTCCAGTATTGGCTTTATTTGATTGGATCCCACTTTAGCAGGTCTGCTATATTTAGCACAGAGTTACATCAGCCCAGGTCTTTGGTTTAAGACTCTGAGATGTGTGGAAAGCCCCAAAGTTTGAGATGCAAGCTTTTGATCAAAACAGAAGAAAAAAGCTTTTATTTAAATTCTGCTTAAATATTATGACTGTGTAGTGATACTTTTTTTGTACTTATCTGCTTTTTGTGCATGTTTTTGCCCAAAAAAGTGATTTGTTTGCATTTTTTTACTTTGTTCTGGGACCTAAGCCTTGTAGCTTCATTTGCAGTTGTAGGAAGATTGCATATTATTGCAAGATTTTAGCATTGTTTATACAGTATACTGCACGTCTATTTCCATAAGTAGAATTACACATAAAAGGCCTCAATCAGTCTTGTAGCTTCTTTCACAATTGTGGCAACACTGTGATCTACTGCCAGATTTGAGCCTCATTTAGTTATTTATAACAGCATTTTCCCCATAAACAGCATTACCGATAAATTTCTACATAGTCTGGTGCCTTTGTCTGTGGTGGGTTTGCAGCAGTGAATTTTGTTCCAGGATTTGTGCTTCAGTACATTTTTATAGCTGTATATGCTTGCTTCAAGTTGCATTCTAGTGCCTTTCTGTTTACCTTGCTTCTGTTTTTGTCCCTGCTCTTTGAGTCTGCCCTAGCCTCCACTGAAACATTAAGCTAAAAATACCTATTTGTTACTGATTATATTATAATTATATACTTTTCTGGTAGCAAGGAAAGTACACTTACCCCAATCAATATTTCCTGCCATGACTTAAGCCTCTATGGTGGCATATGGTTCAGTGCATTCAAAGCAGTGTAATGTAATGTGCTGAATTTTCACTGTTTTTATATATTGTAGCCATTTACTTTGGTATTGTGGAGCTGCTTTCATCTAGAGAGGTTAGATCACTGGATACCCCTGGAGAAAATGTACACTATTATGCCCAATGGGACCTGCACAGTATAATGTTAATATTCTGAGTTCAACACCATGATCTGATGAAACTTGTGCTGATTTTATTCTATTACATTTGGGTTATGTGAGACAGTGTAAAGTCACATAGAACTAATCCAGCAATGAGCTAACATTGTCTGTCTGGCAATTGTAGTCTGTTTAGTGAAACAACGTGCACATTTTTGTGGTTTAATGTTTTCTTTTCAACCAAAAGAAACTTTTAGTTTAACCTCATGCTTTTCAAAAGTTACACAGAACTTCCAAATGAAAATCCATTGGAAATGGCATTGATTCACATAACATTGATCACAATCTGTTAGAACTGCTTAACCAGGGGATAGCGCCCACAACCCTTCTGGACATGGGCAGTCATTACTAAATGCAATCTTGGGTACTGACTAGTGTATCTATGTTATTACATTAGGATGAAAAGGCTAGGCTTGAAATGACTTCCGGGTTGATAGCCTAGTAAACTCCTATGATTCTATGATCCTATGAACCATAATGTACAGTTGAGTTATAAAAATACTAACGATTTCTTTTTTGCAGAGAAACAAGCCCCCTGCACCTCCCATATATGCCTTCTCGTCTTTAAAAAACCCTAGAACTGCACACTAGTAATCAGCATTTAAAATATCTCTCACTGGTGTAATAATTTTAAGCCTGGAACCTGATGTACAGTATCTCTCATTGTCTCAAAGCTTAAAGGTATTTTTTTCAACCTGTCAAGCAGAATTTCGTTTCTGGTGGATCTTGTACAGAATTTCACAAGAAAGCTGACCAAAATTATTTTTGAGTTCAGGTGTCATTTCCTTTACACAGTGAATGGGGTCACTAAAGAAAACCAAATGTGGACCAGTAATGGGATATAGGATAGAGCTGCATGTCTGTTTCACAGAGAAAGCCTTTTGGGAGTTTTTGAGGTAGGAGAGGTAAATAGCAGTTTCTCTCAGCAGGGAACAGAAACATTTTACGTGTAAGGAATGGTACACAGAGAAACCAGATGGTGATTTATTAGCAACTAATTCTGATGATCTGCAGTTTGTTGGGTTTTTTTAAGTTGTTTATGTGCTTAGTAATGGGAGGAATAAAAGGTTTTCAATCTGTGTGACTTGCTGGATAGTTCATCAGTTTGTTGTCCATCACATACAGACTTTAAAGGGAGAGTGCCAAAGATGCAGCTTTCAGAACACTTTTTATTTTTTTACACCAATGAATAGCTTAAGTTGCATGCATCTGACATTACATTCTGTGCCTGCATTATTCTGTTTCATTTTTGGTGTAAATTCACTCCCTCATTTGCTGCAAGATAAAGGGAAGTAATATTTCACAAAAAAATCAGTTTTGAAATTAAAAAATGCTTAAATACAGTGATAAATCTGCTCCATGCTCTGCTCATCTTCTTTTGAATAGGTTCATAGGTTCATAGGTAGGTACTAGGCTATCGGCCCAAGGGCCTACATAAGCCTAGCGAACAAGGTTCCCTGGCTTAAGCCACCCAAGAAAGTTATTTTCCTGTGCCACTGTCGAGCAGAGACACAGAAGTGATCCCGGGGTGTATTTCCTATTTCCCATCCACTCATCAAGATTTTTCTTGAAGAGTGCTAATGAATAACTTTGCTTGCCATAGATGGGTAGCCTGTTCCAGAGTATGGGAAGTCTCTGGGACAGGAATATATCCCTCCAGCATTTTCTGTTTATTGTGGTGACAATGTTTAGGTCCCTAGAGCGTGTAGCTCGGAGAGATTGGGATTTCTTTAGGTGTAGCATGTCCAACAGCTCTGGGTTTGACATAGCTTTATATATTAGGCAGAGATCACCTCGGAGTAGGCGATATGCTACGGAGTAAAGCTGGAGTTTTTTGAAGCAGTCAGTGTAGGGCATTTGTTTGAACCCAGTAATCCTCTTTGTGAGGTACTTCTGTGGCCTTTCCAGCTGCTGCAGATGTCTTGCGAGGTACATTCCAAAAGGGGCGTTGTACTCTATAATGGGCCTAATGAGTGTCGAGTAGAGGGGAACAATGACCTCTTTTTCCCTGGATGAGAACCCTTTTATGATGAGGTGTGCCATGTAGAAGGACTTCCAGACTACTGTGGCGATGTGACTATCAAAGGAGATACTACTGTCCACCTGGGTCCCAAAGTCTCTTCACGCATTCGGTGTTAAGTCGATTGCTGCCTATGTGGTAGTTCATGGGTACAGAGTTTTTACCAAAGGGGATAACACTGCACTTTTTGGCATTGAGCTTGAGGCCATGGCTCTGACACCAGGCATCTGTCTCAGCGAGGCCCTTCTGTAGGATGTCCACATCATTTGGGGACTTGGCTATGGCTCCTAGTTTGCAGTCATCTGCGAACTTCATTAGCCAGAGGCCTTCTGTGTTAGTCTGTACTTCAGAGAAGTAGATACTAAACAGGAGAGGTCCCAGGACAGAATCCTGTGGTACTCCACTTGTCACTGCTTTGAGGTCAGATTTGGAGTCTGCAACATTTACAGTGTGGGTTCTGTAAGTGAACGAGTTGTCAACCCATCTTGTGATGTAGGGATTTATACCTAGTTTAGTGAGTTTAGCTATAATTCCAGAATGGGGGATGATGTTGAAAGCCTTAGCGAGGTCAAGATAGGCTGTGTGAACCACCTTACTCTCATCTACAGCTTTGGTGACTGCCTTAAAGAAGTTGATCAGGTTCAGGAGGCATGATCTGCCGTTCACAAACCTGAACTGGGTGGGATCCAAAGTTTGGAGGTCACCAATGTCTTTGTTTATGAGTTCCATGATGATACATTCCATGGCCTTGCAGACCAGGCACATCAGGCTAATGGTTGATAGTTCCTGGGATCAGTGGTGACTCCCCCTTTGTGGAGTGGGATAACTGCTGCTGTGCACCATTCAGTGGGCACAAAGCCTGATGCGAGGCTATTATTGAACATGGTGCTTAAGTGGGGAGCCAGTTCGTTCTGAAGTTCTTGTAAAACGCAGCCTAGAATGATGTCTAGTCCCATGGATGCTGTGTTTTTGGCTTTAGAGAGTGCAGCTTTTACCTGCATAGTTGTGATTACAGGGACTCTGCATTCTTCCTGTATAGATATGGGCCCTTTAGGGGGTGAGAGGGGGAGTAAAGTTAGCACTGAACCTATCTGCCAGGATGTTGACAATATCAGTTGGTTCTGTAATTTTCGTGCCTTTGTGCTGTAACTCAGAGCAGATCTGGGTGATGCCATCAAGATTCTTGACATAGCTATAGAATGCTTTGTGGTTGTCCTTGGAATTAGTGGCGATTTTGGTTTTGTAGCTAGTTTTGGAGGATCTTATAAGGGATCTCAGCTTCTCCTCCACTCATGTGATTTTACTCTCTTTTGCAACATAATGCTTCCTTAATAAACCTCTTAACTTCTTTGTGATAGAATCGGTCCTAAAGTGAGGGTTGAAAGATGCAAAATCTGAAGCGAATCTTAACTATTACTCTAATTTTTTTAAAGAGAACAAATGGCTTCCATGAATGATCTTTTCTGAAAAAAAGAAAAAATATGAAGCCTTCATAATGTCTGTCCCCACTGACTGTAATCTTCATTGATTTACAAGGAAGATCTGTAACTATGGCATGGAATGAGATCGTCAAGTGCCAATGGTGTGGGATTGCAATACCCTGCTTTTGCAGATGGTGATTTAACTGCAGCAAGCTGTCTGTTTCATTAGTAGCAAACAGCTTGCTACAGTTCAACAGGAGAAGATTGTTTTTACATCAACTTTAGAAAAAGGGAGAAATAGCTTGTTTTGCACCTAGTAGATATATTCAGTGTATAACAAATGCAGAAATGGGTGTTCACAGGTTCATAGCTATTTACTAGGCTAATGGCCACAAGGGCCTTTTTAAGCCTAGCCATGCATCTCAAATATCTGACAAGTCCTGATGCCCTTGATAAGTGTAAGCAGGGGCCTGAGAGATTAACCATTTGCAGGTTGCCTTTGTCCATTGAAGACATAGGTGCCAAACCAGGGATGCATTTCCTGTTTCCCATCCAAATGTCCAAGATGAATAGGGTTAGGGAGGAACTCTACTTCACATGGATAGGGAGCCTGCTCCATAGATGGGGTAGTCTCTGGGATACATACTTGTCTGTCCAGCAGCTCTTATTTATATCACAGGCAAGGTTTAAGTCTTTCGAATGGGTAATTGTGGTGCTGTGTATTTTGAGGATATACAGGAGGTCCATCAGAGTGGGGTCAGACAATGCTCTGTATGCCAGGCATAGATCTCCCCTCAAAAGCCTGTAGGAGACAGAATACATGAATAGGGCCTTGAGGCAGTCTGCAAAAGTCATTTTACTTACACCCTGTTTTCTTTTAGTGAGGAACCTCTGTGGACATTCCAGTTGTTGGATATGCCTGGTTAGGTACATACCAAAGGGGGCATTGTACTCAATAATAGGTCTGATGAATGCTGAATACAATGGAATAATGACTTAGACTTAGATGCCATACCTTCATGTATAAGTTGCACAACATAGAATGATTTCCTCACTACTGTAGACATGTGATGGTCAAAGGCTAGATTACTGTCTAAGTGTCCCTAAGTCCCTGACTACTGGGCCATTTCTAAGGGGTGTGTTGTCAATATGATAGTTACCAGGGATGGATGACTTCCCAAAGTATACTATTATACATTTCTTGGGATTTAGTTTTAATCCATGGTTCTGGCATCAGTTGTTTGCCTGTGTCAGCCCCTCCTGGAGAACATTTATGTCAGTGTGGCATTCAATGACAGCTCCTAATTTGCAACCATCTGCAAATTTAGTCAGCCAGAGATCACTGACGTTTTTCTTGACTTCTGAGAAGTAAATGCCCAAAAGGAGTAGTCCAAGGACTGATCCCTGAAGGGAGGTGTGATTCTTTCAAATCGCAGAGTCAGAGAATCGAGAATGCAGTCAAAGGATACCATTTTTCTACCAATATTTTTTTTTCCTCCTTGACTGTGAAGGAGAGGTGCTTTTTTTTTAATTCTGAAGTAGTGGGGGACTCAGGAGTGCTGTACACACATACCAACTACCAATCGCTGTCTCTATTTTTTTAATTCTGCATTTGCAAAATAATGTCAATTTTCAAAGCATAGGGTCTCAACCACTAACCTCGAGAATTGCAGATAATCAAGGACTTTGTTCAATATTAATATTATTGACTGTGACAGAATAGAACTATGTGAATTGACATACATTTTCTGAAGTAAAAGAAGTTTATAACTCTAATTATCTGCATTATTTAAAAAGAGTAATCACAACATTTTCTTCCAAATTAGCAGTTTTACAAGGGTTTATGAGAGGCAGAGCTACATTTCTGAGCCAAAATCAGGGACATCCCTGAAACTTGTGAATAGCTGAGGGGTATGGTTTTATGTTTTTTTATATATATCATGATATGAGTTAATTCACAGTTATTATAGCCATATTCAGCATTTAGATAACAGTTAGAAAAATGTTATATTACAAGACAATGTGTTCTGTAATTCATGACAGGTAAGCATACCTCTCAACTGTCCTAATTTTGCAGAATGTTGATTTTGCCACATATTTCCCTATTCATCAGATATAGATATGCATTAGCATACACTCATGCACATGCTATATATATATATATATATATATATATATATATATATATATATATATATATATATCTATATCTATATATAACTATATATATATATATGTATATATATATATATATATATATATATATATATATATATATATATATATATATGTATATATATATATATATACATATATATACATATATATATATATACATATATATATATATATATATACATATATATATATATATATATATATATATATATATATATATATGTCTACTTCAGAATGTTGACCGTTCAGAATGCTGACTTTCATATGGCCGACACCATATGATCGACATTCCGAAAGACCGACATCTTGAAATAGCACCATTTACCTAACTGTAAACACTGTGTCCCCCACACCCCCTGCTACTTAAAAATTCTCACTCCGAGATTACACTACAGTGCAGGAAAGTGGAATCTCCCAGCCCCGCACTGTAGTGGGATCTCCGCTATCATTTGTCGGCCTTTCAAACGTTCGCTCATATGGTGTTGGCCATATGAGTTTCAAACATTTGAAAGTTTGAACAAATGAACGGCTCCTATATATACACCCCCCATCTATTTATTCTAACTCCAGGTTCGTGCTACAGTGGGGAATGGGCATAGTGTTGTGAATTTAATGTGTCGATATTATGAGTTTCGACCAAATGAGTTTTCAGTGTTTTGAGCTTTAAGTGTTTTGGTCTGTCTGAAAAGTTTGTCAGTCATATGAGCTTTCGATCATATGCAGTAGACCCATACATATATATATATATATATATATATATAGACACACAAACACACACACACACACACACACACACACACACACACACACACACACACACACACACACACACACACACATTGTAAATCACTGAGTATTGCAGTCTCTTACTGTGTATCTTCCATTCTCACTATGACTCACAATGTGGAGCAACTGTACAACTGTACAAAATGTGAAGTACATACTAAAAACTTAAATTAAGGAGCTCACAGCATGGTTATTAACTGTTCATTCATATTTAAAATGCTTTTTGATGAAACTCTATTATTCATTGTTACTCAAAATTACCTACCATGGATATTTGATAGAAAAAAAAAACTTAACTAAGAACAAGTGTCAAACCCTTAGTGTGTGGAACAACATTAAGGTTATACCAGCCTATATTCTCTTCTTGATAAAACTGTGACATTCTTGTGAAGGTATCTGTATACTTGGTGGTAAAGTCCCAGATTGCTACTAACATACTATGACAGCTCTTATCCAACTAAGGCATCCGTTTGTTTTACTTTCTTGGGTGATTGCACGATTACCTCATAAAGTGGACTATGATTGCAGGATTACCTCATAAGGTGGACTTTAAACTTAAAGCTGCCTTACTTTCTTTTTTTAACATAGTTATAGTTCTTAAACAAGATGTCTACATCTCTGGAACATCATAGCTTGAAAGAAGAAGTGTAAAAGGATAATGGATTTTTATTACTCAAATTATATATATATATATATATATATATATATATATATATATATATATATATATATATATATATATATGTAATCAGTTTCTAGATAGACTGGTTTGTTGTATGTTATAATACAAAAACAACAAATAGAGCAGCAGTATGGAAATAAAATACTTAGAAATCCAAACTCTCTGATTCTGTGTAGACACATTTATGTTACTAATCCTAAGGATTTAGTAAACAACATAAAATTACTGGGTGTTCTAATAGATGATCTCCTGTTATTTGACCACCATTTATGACACATGGTAAAAAAAAAAAACTCATCAAAACGAGGTATATTACAGAGAGTAAAGACCTCACTGACACAGCCAGAAGACATATAGCCTCCACTTTCTTACTTCCATCTCTCCTCAGTGCTTCCCCAGTCATCACTAACCTTCAAGTCTCACAACTGTCCAAACCTGAGCAATGTTAAAATAAAACAGCCAAATTTGCAGTAAACTATAACAACACAATACACGCTGCCTATCCATCAGAACATTAAACTGGTTAGAACTATGACATCACCTAGCTCTTTCCAAGCTAACTACAATTGACAGTCTTCTGTATAAGACAGAAAATTGCCCAGCCCTTAACAACATAATACATTACTCCCCAGTAGAATGTTATGCTGTCTCCAGAAAAATCACTAATTATTGTACCTAAATTATCTAATGCCGCAGGTGATGCTCTATATTCAAGTATTATAGCTAAACAACAAAATCTCATCCCACTACCAGTGAAATCTATTCAGAATACAAACTTATTTAATACACAACTAAAAACTCCAAGTGTGTGTGTGTGTATGTGTGTGTGTGTGTGTGTGTGTGTGTGTGTGTGTGTGTGTGTGTGTGTGTGTGTGTGTGTAACAGAGAGAGAGAGAGAGAGAGAGAGAGAGAGAAAGGCATTCCCCATCTATATAAAACAAAGTTTGTCCCTGCCCATTTTCAAGAACAACTTACATCTATGGATGAGAAGCAGAAAATTTAGTCCAGGACTGCCTCCTGCACTACTAATATAGAGAAGCAACTCATAAATCCTTTATCTCATGCACGGGTCCCTTCAAATAATCTATGGTGTGATCACAGTTATTCTTATTTAGGGGTAATATATAATCATTGACCATGGGATGAGTAAGGCTAGTCTTCAATCAAATAGGGTACGTTATTTTGAACAGAAAAAGGGAAATTGACTAGGCATAAAATGGCCCACAAGGCCAGCTAGCCTAGTACTTACTTATAACCTAAGAACCTATGAACCTTACCAGATAAATGGCTCTGCTCCTGCATATCTCTTTGACAAGCGCTACTTTTACCTTAAGCTTGCCATATCATCAAACCATTTTTCTTCATTCATAATCCTATGTCCTACAACTTGTATTCACCAAAACCCGACATCACAGAATCTTGGTTTTTAGCATAAAGATTAGGATCCTGAATAGCTGCTTGCTTCAGAATCCCACTGCATGGCAGGTGAACACAATTGCCATCTATCAACTCCCAATGAGGAATATCCAAATTGGACAAGGAATGCTTTGGTAATGAAAGCTGTAAAAAAATATGAAGAGTTGGCCGAATGACAGAAAATGCAAAAACATGGCTAAACTTTAAGAAGCAAGACTGATTTATCTGAGCATAATTAAGTACACACACACACACACACACACACACACACACACACACACACACACACACACACACACACACACACACACACACACACACACACACACACACACACACACACACACACACACACACACATGCTTGTAGAAACAACCTGGGAAAAGTGACTGGAGCTTCTGGAGAAGCTTCTGACAACTTAAAGAAGTCTCTGCTTATCCAACTGTTTTGGCAATCTGTTTAGAGTTGGTGTTATGTTTACTATTACTGCTTTGAAATTCTATATGCTAAGTATAAAGTGAAGTTTCTTTTAGGGAACTGATACCAGCTAAAGGAAATATAGAGGATAATGTGTCTGCTGGGTTCAACTCACTGTTTGTCGATATGTGCTGTTGGGTGGTACAGTTTAAACTTGGAGAAGGCTTATTGTGCTTCTTTCTACACATCTTATGGCAGTACACAGCTATTTCCTATAACAGTTTTATTCATTTGGCAATCTGCTGTCTGGCAGTTAGCAAAGGTGGGTAAGACTCTGTGCTGTTAATGTGTGGGTCTATATCATAACATCGAAGTTCTCTAACATTGAATGTTATTATATCGAACCCTAAACACCGAAGTCAGAAAACATCGAACAGTCAAAATAGTGAATTTTTTCCCAGGGAAAAAATTGCTATTCCGAGAAACATACACACAGCGCAAACACACACAAAAAACAGCCATCCACACACATACACTTAAAATCCTACACCTAAACCTAAACTAAACTTTACATACACTACTAGCTATCCACTTACCTTAACCCGACCCTAACCCTAAGGTCCGTCACTATCGCACACTCACCTCACCCGGACCCTAACCCTAACTCACCTAACCTGCCCCCTAACCCTAACCTACACACAACTGCACACTTACCTGACCCGCGCCCTAACCCTAACTCACCTAACCTGCCCCCTAACCTACACACAATCGCACACTTACCTGACCCGTGCCCTAACACTAACGTCCACGCAACCTCACACTTACCTGACCCGCTCCCTAACCCTAACTCACCTAACCCGACCCCTAACCCTAACCTACACACAATCACACGCTTACCTGAACCCGCCCGTAATGCTCCAACATATCGAACACTGAAAACAGCAAAGCCACAGCAATGACCCACCAAATTCTTTCCCTGGGAAAGAATTCTGTGTCCTGCACCTTCGCTGTTTTCAGCGTTCGACATTACGGGTTTGATATTATAACATTCGATCTTTGTAAGATTCGATGTTATAATATAGACCCTAATGTGTTATCTCTTGAGTATTAACCCATAGTCTTATTAGATCAGGGCTTTCTTTATGTCCCTAATAAGTCCCAAATAATTACCACTCAACAAAGTCTGTTTGGTAGAATGTTGTCAGTAGCATCTTTATTAGGTTTTGGACACATTTTGACTTTTGCTCTAGAAACAGCATAGAGGAAATGTTCAAGATGGGTGTTTCCACAAACAGATCCAATAATAGAGCACAGAGTTACCAAATGTATTTAAAGAAAACTGATAGGCAATGTAAACCTTGAGCTTTACCAGATGATAGACTATTAATCATAGGATCATAGGAGGTTACTAGGCTATTGGCCCTGAGGCCCTTATCAGCCTAGCCAAGAGTTTAGCCCATGTTTAGACAACTCAGCACCCAATGCACCTCTCCAGCAGGGACACGGGTAGAATCCCAGGAGTATATTTTCTGTTTTCCATCCAGTTATCCAGGTTGCGCTTAAAAAGGGGTAAATAGGTACTCTGCTTGATATGGAGAGGGAGTCTGTTCCATAGATGGGGGAGTCTCTGGGACACAAATCTGTTTCACCAACAAGTCTTGTTGATGTCACAGACCAGGTTGAGGCCGCACGTGCAGGTTACTCAAGTGGAGCTTGACTTGTGGATATGCAGCATTTCCATCAAGGTGGGGTCCATGATCGCCTTGTATGCCAGGCAGAGGTCACCTCTGAGGAGTCTGTATGATACTGAGTAGAGGGAGTAGAGGGATTAGAACTGGTCATATAAATCTCTGAAATTGTTTATGGGAAACTTAAGAGCTTATGAAATTTTCTTGAAGTTATAAGCCGTGTAATGTCTTTAAGAACATCTGTTATACAAATGTGTGCAACGTATTGATATCAGTCAATGTGACTGAATCACCTAAAGCCAATTTTTACACCAATAGTGACTAGCCCTGACACAGTGTGCAGTACGTGATCTATGTTCTTCATTCTAGAGGATACTGCTCATTACAGTTAATGCCTAAAGTGATTGTTTTTTTATAACTCTTCCCTTAATAGGCACCACCTAGAGTCTGTGTTGCTGCGCATGATTTGGGTGAGTCAGGAAAAAGAACCCAGCTTCCAGGATCAAATATTATACATTTGGCATGTGAGGCAAAGACCTTAACATTATGCCAAATGGGACTCCAAAGACTGCATTTATGCAGCAGCTGCAGGACCTACAAAGTAAAGCAGTACAATATAAGTTGGTGTTGATAATGGGGGACCTGAATACACAGACAGAACAGGATATGAGGATTGCCTAAGCAGCACAATATAAGTTGGTGTTGATAATGGGGGACCTGAATACACAGACAGAACAGGATATGAGGATTGCCTGGATCCACAAAGTGGTACAATGGTAATAAAGCATGAGAGGCCATTTTAGACTTCCATTAGGCAAATGGCTTGATTTTGGCCAAGAAATGTTTCAGCAAGAGAGGCAGTCACAAGATCCCATACAAGACAGGCCAACATGCAATTCACGCAGACTTCCTTCTAGTAAGGAAAGGTCATTGGTTTAGAGTCAGAGATTGCAAGGTCACTTCCAGTAAAAAGTTGACCCACAGCATAAACCACTGGAGGCTACAATCAGCTGCAAGCAGTGGTCACTGAAGGCTCTAAAGTCAACAGAAACTAGGCTTAAGACCTAGACGTTGACTGGAGTAAAAGTGCAAGAGTTCAAGGAAATACGCAGGGCTCCAGCACCTCAGGAAGAAAAAGAAATAGATGGAGTTGAAGAAGGAGAGCAGGATCTCAAAACAGCATGGGTGAAATGAAAACTAGAGAACAGACATGCAGTTTGTACATAAGGAAAAGTTGTGGTGGAATACAGAAGTCCAGTACATTATCAAAAGCAATAAGGAATGCACAAAAATGTGGGAGACAGAAAAGACCAGGCTATGAAGGAATCATAGGATCATAGGAGGTTACTAGGCTAATGGCCCCAGGGCCCTTACAAGCCTAGCCAAGTTCAGCCCATGTTCCCAAGGGTGTTTGGTTCAAGAAACTGGTTGGCAAACAAAGAGTTTAACAGAGTAGTCACAATAGCAAAGAGCAAGACATCAGAGGCTGTCTACCAGCTTCTTTAAAACTGACTCATCAGAAGGCACAAAAAAAACTCTATCAGGTTGCAAGGCAAAGAGAGAAAGATAAAGAGATAGTCATCAAACACCATTCATAAAGGATGCCAGCAACAACATGCTCACCAGTCCATAGAATATTAAAGGTGGATAGAATGAGCACTTCCAGCAGCTTCTGACTGAAGAACATGCCAGAAGCTGTACTGCCATTGACACAATATACGATGAAAGAGGAAGAAGAGCTCACTTTAGAATATGTAAGAACAGCACTAAAGAAGATGAAGTCAGGGAAAGCAGCTGGCTCAAATTAGGTTAGAGCAGATATGATCAAGAGAAACAGCTCCATAGGGTAGTCATAGTAATATGGAGATGGGGCATATCCCATATTACTGGGCAATTAGGAGTTATTTATAACTGTGAGCAGTACTGAGGTATCAAACTTCTGTTGCAGTACATGAAAGTGCTGGAGAGTATTAGATATATACATTTAGACATATATTAGAATATACGTGTAGTAAAAATAGTGCATGTACACTTCTGTTTGCTACTTAGATGCATGCACACTTCTGTTTGCTAGAATATATTTAGAAAAATATAGTCAGTTAAACTACTCTTAGCTGCAAAGCAGAAAGGCATCCAGCTGTATATATAATACAAAACATTTTTGTGTCTAGTACATTCCTATCTCTCTACTCGTTTCCTGCCTTTCTACAACCAGTGGTGTCCAGTTTTCAGATTTTCCTGAATTATGGACTGTTTTGTAGTTTTTGTGTTGCCCAGACCTTACTAAGATGGAAGGAAGCTCCTCTATTCATCAGGGAGAGCGGTGAGCTTTGAGCAGCCTATCTGTCACTGGAGAGGTGGTTTCAGCTCAGAATCTGTAGTTTTATTAGCCATTTTGGGCTATTTATATCCCTTTCATCTTTCTGTTTAAAACCCCGAGTTTGCACGGTTTTGTGTATCTCACTATTCCCGGTGCCAGAAAGTCTGCTGTTCAAATTTTCCCTTAGAACTAGCCAGTCTTCAAGTTTTAGCACTCTAAACTGTCTTCTTTGTGCTCAGCACTTGTTCAAAACTCATTGCAAGCACTAAATAATCTACATAATACTGCAGCACTCAACTTTCCTCACTTGTCAAGAGGAAAACAGATTTTAGTACTTAAAATATAATCACATATCCAGGCATGTCTAAGGGTCAGTTCCCGGAGTTTTCCCCTGTCCACCTGATGAATCTAGGTATCTTGGGGCAATGTAGCAATTTCCTCATGTACACTGACAACCCTTTCCTCCTACCACCCAACAAAACAACCCGTGAGAGATGCACTTATATAACCAAGCTGGAAGCCAAGCTCTCTCCAGCCAAGACTGGACTAGTCAGTCAAGAGGAGAAGGTAAACACCTGCAGGCTGCACCACACCACACCACACTCAATACATAGCCCATCAAAACCTACACCACCTAAACCCACACATAGTAACACAAAACACACACATACATTCATGGAGGCTCTCAATAAAAATCTGCCCAAACAACAGAGACCTCCAAAACTGAAACACAAGCAAACAGGTGCACCCCCCCAACACCGCCCAAATGACACATAGCCCACAAAATCAGTGTGCCACTCAACCTCAACCCATAAGGCAAAACAACATACCCAATACACTAGTCATAGGTGACTTTATAGTCAGGCACACTGATGTCCCACTCACCAGGCTAAACAAGAAGAAAATTACTGTCAGCTGCCTGGATCCACCACATAATGCATGCACTCAGGTCACTCCACAACAAGTACAAAAACATGACTCTGTCTTTGTCCATGTTGGTGTGAGTGACCTGAGACATACCTCCCTGTACTACATGAAAAGAGACATGGAGGAGCTCTCGGATCATGTAGCCCAGGCAGGTATGACCCTAGCCCTGAGTAGCATCCTGCCATCGCCCAGAATGACACCACAGTGCAAGGACAAAATGATTGACTTCAACAATTGGCTAAGCTTCTGGTGTCATTCTAAGGTGATCCAGTATCTGTCTGCCTGGGATGACATGCTCGACAGACCATGATGCTTTGCCACAGATGGCCTGCACCTGTCACCCCTGGGATTCCGGACACTGGCTAAAGCTCTTGCCACCCATATAGTGCCTTTTTTAGGCAAGGTTCAAATGACAAACTCACAACCATAGCAGGTACAAGCAAGCAAAATCTGAGAGTAATGCTACTCAATGCTAGAAGTCTAAACCTCAAAATGCACTCACTTGAGGCACTCCTTAAGCTAGAGAACATTGACATCTGTGCAGTGACAGAGACCTGGTTCAAGGCTCTAGAGAGCACCCCTGCATTACCAGGCTATAATTTATACCAAACCTTTCAGCCACCTAACGTGGACTGAAACACTAAAGGAGGAGGCGTGTCCATATTTGTTAAGGATATCCACACCTCCAGGCTAGTTGCTCAACATAATGCATCTGAAATTATTCAAGTGCAACTAATACTGGTCAAAACTGCAATCCAGGTTGTAGCTTGTTACAGATCCCTCGCCATGCCCCAGGATGCCCACTCCACATTTCTTGATATATTGGACACCATTAAGGTACAGCCCAATACCCTAATAATGGGAGATTTCAACTACCCCACCATCAACTGGGAAAACTACTCATGCACTAACTCATTTGCTCAATGTTTTCTGAAATTTATAAATTCCAATGCCCTGGATCAGCTTGTCCATACCCCCACCAGGGGCAGCAATATCCTGGACCTGGTCATTGCCAATATGGGTAACTGATGCTCCACACCAGTGGTCAACTCCTTGCTGGTCAGATCCGACCACAAGCTAATCACCCTAGACATCCATATCCCGCCCCCAACACCCCATTAAGGAAATCACCATAAAAAACTTCTACAAAGCCAACTTCATGCTTCTTAAGACAGAAGTGGCGAACTTCATGACACCCATTCAGACGGGAAGCAGCGGTACGACTGCTGAATCCTATACAAATGCACTGTATAAGCACATACTCGAGTACATGGATCATGCCATCCCCAAGAGAACCAAGACACTATCCTCCAAAAAAAGGAAGCCAATCTGGTGGTCCCCTGCCATAAACAAACTCTACAACAGAAGGAAGAAGCTGTTGCAAAAAAGAGTAAAATCCCATGATTGCAGGAACTCCCTGGTCAGCCTCAGCAAGAAGCTGAGATCTCTCATAATATCCTCCAAAGCTAGTTACAAAAATAAAATCACCACTGATTCTAAAGACAACCACAAAGTATTCTACAGCTACTGTATGTCAAGAATCTCAATGGCAACACTTGGATATGTTCTGAGCTACAGCACAATTGCACTAGCTATACAGAGCCAACTGATATCGCCAACATTCTGGCTGATAGATTTAGTGCAAACCTTAACCCCCTCACCTCCCAAAGGGTCCATCTCTATACTGGAAGAATGTAAAGCCCCTGTAATCAGACACACAAGTAAAGACTGCACTCTCCAAAGCCAAGAACACAGCATCCATGGGACCAGACAACATCCCAGGCTGCATCCTGCACAAACTACAGAACGAACTGACACCCCACCTAAGTTCTATATTCAATCATAGCCTCACTTTAGGCTTTGTGCCTACTGAATGGTACGGTTATCCCACTCCACAAAGGGGGTGTCACCATGGACCCCGGGAACTACCACCCCATTAGCCTGGTGAGTCTGGTCTGCAAGGCCATGGAACGTATCATCATTGAGCTTATAAACAAAGACAAAGGTAACCTCCAAACTCCGGACCCCTCTCAGTTTGGGTTTGCAAAATGTAGGTCATGTCTCCTAAACCTGACTGACTTCTTTGAAGCGGTCACCAGAGCTGTGGACGAGGGTAAAATGGTGCATACAGCCTATCTTGACCTCGCCAAGGCTTTCAACACCATCCCCCACTCTGGAATTATAGATAAACTCACTAGACTGGGCATAAATCCCCATGTCACAAGATGGGTGGCCAACTGACTCACTGACAGAATCCACACCTGGAAAGTAGCCGACTCCAAATCCGACTTCAGACCAGTGACAAGTGGAGTACCACAGGGTTCAGTCCTGGGTCCTCTCCTGTTTGGTATCTACTTTTTTGAAGTACAGGCTAACACAGAAGGTCTTTGGCTAATGAAGTCTGCAGATGACTCCAACTTAGGAGCCATACCAGAATCACCTACTGATGTGGACATTCTACAAAGGAGCTTCACTCAGACTGATGCTTGGTGTCAAAGTCATGGCCTCAAGCTCAATACCAAGAAGTGCATTGTCATTCCTTTTGGGAAAAACATTGTACCCATGAACTACCACATAGGCGTTAGCCTACTAAATGCCGAAGGTGTGATAAGAGACCTTGGGAGACAGGTGGATAGTAGCCTCTCCTTTGATAATCACATCACCACAGTAGTCAGGAAATCCTTCTACATGTCACACCTCATCACAAAGGGGTTCTCCTCCAGAAAAAAAGAGGTCATTGTTCATCTTTACTCATCCCTCATCAGACTCATTATACAGTACAATGACCCATTTGGCATGTACCTAGCAAGACACCTACAACAGCTAGAAAGGCCACAGAAATACCTCACTAAGAAGTGACCTCAGACATATACCATACGTAGACCATCTCAAAAAACTCCAGCTCTACTTCATCACATATTGCCTCCTCAGAGGTGACCTCTGCCTAACATACAAAGCCATGTCAAACCCAGATCTGTTGGACATGCTACACTTAAAGAAATCCCAATCCTTCCGAGCCACATGCTCCAGGGACCTAAACCTTGTCACCACAATAAACAGAACATGCTGGAGGGATAGATTCCTGTCCCAGAAACTTCCCATGCTCTGGAACAAACTACCCATTCATGTCAAACAAAGCTCCTCATTGGCCCTTTTTAAGAAAAATCTTGACAATTGGATGGGAAATAGGAAATTCACACCGGGGATCACTTCTGTGGCTCTGCTTGACAGGGGCACAGGAAAATAAATTATTGGGTGGCAAAAGCCAGGGATTTTTTTTGGCTAGGCTTATATATGCCCTAGAGCCTATGAACTTCAAGGAAATGCTGATAAGGATAACGCCTTAACCCAGGTACAAGAAATGAACAACTCCCTACCGGATCGGTGACAGGAACAGAAACAACATCTAAAAGTTATTCACCTTGACACAGAACACAAAGTAGCTTAACAACAGAATGCATGACTTCAGAGGAATTCCAAAGTTATTAACAACAGACTTTTCTCATGGACAGGATCCGAACTGCACAAAAAAGTATTTAAGGACAGTAAATTTGAATGGTGTTTGATCTGATTTCTTGTTAGATCTGAGTACTGGAGAACATCATCCGTGCTGTTTGAAAAGCGTAATCTGAAACATTAAAGCTGTAAACTGTACAGTATTGTATATGTTGTATGTTATATAGACAAGCTATTTTAGTAGTAATTGCACAAAGTTAATAGATAGTGCTGAAAAGGTTAACTGTATCAGACTTTGCCAAAAGCAAAGCTGCATTGGGCAGCACCAGTACAAAACTGTCATTAAATCATTTTTATGAGAGGGTGACTTGATAAGCAAATTCATAAAGTAGCAGAAAGCAAGATAGGAGATGAGCAATTTGGATTCAGAACAGGATGAAGTACAACTTATTCAATGTTGACAGTGTGATAGGTAGTTAAGACAAAACTAGAGATGAGTAAAGACTTCAACTGGACATTCCTTGACTTGGAGAAAGCATACACCAAGGTCCCAATAAAGCTGAGATGGGCAGTCCTGCGGGGGTACAGAGTCCCAGAAACATTGGTAGAATTAGTGCAGGCTGTATACAAGGACCCAACAACGTTTTGACTCACAGAGGGATTCCCAGTGGGAGTGGGTGTGCATCAAGTTTCAGCTCTAAGCTTACTGCTGTTCAGATTGGTGATGGACTACATCTTGCAGAAAGGTCAGGGAATAGATCAATAAAGCTGCTGTATGCAGACAATATGGCATTATGTGCAGAATTTGTAGTAAATGGAGGAAATCAGAAGAAGCTGGAAAATGAAATAGAAGGGAAATAGTGGAACAAGTTAACAGCTTCAAGTATCTGGGAAGGGTGATTGAGAGTCCCTCCTATCTGTTGGCTGCAGACCCCCTGATTCTAGTCTAGGAGTTTGAATGATGAGAACAAACTAGAATCAGAGGATCTGCAGCCAACTGATAAAGAGTATCAGGGATAGTGTAACAGAAGAATGCCAAAGAAGCTGAAAAGTAAGGTGTAGTAAACAGTAGTGTGACCAGTACTACTGCATGGTACCGAAACCTGTGCAGTAAAGGCAGAGCAATAGAGGAAGATAGAAGTGAGAGAAATTAAGTACAGCTCAAGAAAAGTACAAATACAATATTTAGCATACAAAAAATCATTATTACAACATTGCAGACATCTGTCTAACATTGTGGGAGTCTAACTAATACAATATATAGCATGCAACAACAATATAACTGCATAAAAGTCTGCCTAACACAGTAGACATCTTATCTAATATCAAGGTGTATACAGTTCTATTTACACTGTTATTGTAGCTTAATTTGGGCTACAGTGACAGAATTTAAAGAATTCTGTCGCTGAAACTTGATGCACACCCACTCCCACTGGGAATCCCTCTGTGAGTCAAAACGTTGTTGGGTCCTTGTATACAGCCTGCACTAATTCTACCAAATGTTTGGATGATAGGTAAAATAGTGAGAGGAGTACAACAGAGGTGGGTGGGTGCTGGTGCATGGGGAAATGATGGTGAGTGTGATGGGGAGATAGTGTAGGGGGGTACAGGGTAGAAAGATGAGAACGAGAAAGGTTAATTTAGCAAGGATGCCTTACTGTTAATTTATGTATGGAGGTAGGTTAGAGTCAGCACAGTGAATTATATAATTAAGTAATTCCTTGTGAGTAGTACCACCTACAAGCAGCTCTTAAGTGTTCATATATTCATAGTGTTATTTTTGGCTAATTACCACCAGGATATTTACAACCTTAGCTATGCAACCCAACCCAGTTTTGTCTCCGAGTTTCTTGATGCCTATATGGTGGGGCTTGTTTGTAAAGTGCTAGTTAAGGGTAATGCAGGTGTGTTATTTGGGGATTAATGTACTTATCATTGACCACTGTCCATCAGAGACATGGGGGGGGGGGCAGACTGGGGGTGAATTTGTGATTTCCCATCCAATGATCAAAGTTTCTTTTGAGCAGGGTTAGGGATGAATTCTGCTTCAAGTAGATGGGAAGCTTATTCCATAGCATGGATATCCTTTGAGACATTTATCAGTCCCTCCAGAATGTTCTATTTATGTAACAGGCCAGGTTCAGGCCCTTAAATCTAATGTTTCTGGTGCTGCTTGTTTTGCAGGTGTGCAAGACATCCATCAGAGCTTGATCTGAGGATTATTATGTTTTAATCTGTTCTTTTTGCATCAGCCATTTGTTTGTGTTAGACCCTCTTGTAAGATGTTGGCATCTTGGTGGGAATAATCTATGATAAATCCTAATTTATGGTTATCTGCAAACTTGGTGAACAAAAGACCTTTAACATTACACTTTCCTTCTGAGAAGTATATGCCAAACAGGAGTGGGCCCAACACAGAGCCCCGGGGTACTCCACTCGTGACCAGTCTCCTGATGGAGGTGGTTTCACTGATCATGACTTCTTGGGCCCTATCTGTGAGCCAGCCATAAATCCAACAAGTTATGTATGGATTTATGCCTAGTCCTGAGAGTTTGTCAACAATACCTAAGTGGGGTATTACATGAAATGACTTGGTCAGCTCAAGGTAGGCAGTATTCACCATTTTCCCCTCCTGCATAGCTTTGGTGACCCTCTCCAAGAGGTCTACCAGGTTGAGTATATGATTGAATGGGAAATAGGAAATTCACCCCAGGGATCACTTCTGTGGCTCTGCTTGACAGGGGCACAGGAAAATAATTTTCTTCGGTGGCAAAAGCCAGGGTACATTTTTGGCTAGGTTTATATAGGCCGTAGGGCCACTAGCCTAGTACCTACCTACCTATGAAACTATGAGTAGGCAAGACCTTCTCTTAACAAAACCTAACTGAGATGTGTCCATTGTCTGTAGGTTGCCAGTGTCCTTGTTGATCATTTCCATGATGATTCATTCCATGGCTTTGCATATCAGACTTTTCAGAGTGATTGGTCTGTAGTTTCCATGGTTGGTTGATGGTCCACCCTCATGAAGAGGGATAACCATTTCAGCCCTCCATTCACATGGCAGCTAAACTTCTTTGAGCCTTTAAAGGAAGAGCTTCTCAGGTGGTTTGGCTGGGTCATGCTTTAGGCTATTAGGAGGCAACCAGGGATATTGTCAGGACCCACTGAAGCAGTGTTTGTGGCCTTGGTGAGCACCACCAGTACCTGCTTTCTACTGATAGTTGGGGAGATATGATAAAAGGGATTTCACAGAGGGGAGTGGGAGTGAAGTCAGAGCTAAATTTATCAACCAGTACATTTGCTATGCCACCCTGGTCAGTGAACTTTGTGCCATTTACCCCAGTTCTGCACACTGCTGAGTATTATCTTTAAGGTTAATGACATAGCTGAGCAAGGCCTTGTGATTGTCCTTAGCCTGAGAGGCTATCCTGACCTTGTAATTGGCCTTGTTTGACTTTATTAGTTTCTTTTTTAGTTAAATTACAGAAGTCATGTATTGATAAGGTTGCTCTTTGGCCATTTTTTTCTTTTGTTGTTTACCTTTTAAGAAATGATTCTACCAGTGTGGTTTGTTTTTGGTGTTAGATCTGGGATTATTTCTGGTAGGTACAGCAGCCTCAAGGCAGCCATTTAGATGTTTGTTCAGGGTTTCTGTAAATAATTCTGTATTAGTAGCTGTGTTCTTTGGGTTTAGCGGAGCCATGAATTTTGTCAAACTGTCACTTAATAGGATGCAGTTTGCTCTAGAATAGTTCCTAACTCTTACAGGTTTAGTTGGGTTTTCCAGGTTGATTTTTATTTCGAGGGAGCCAGATTTGTGGTCCAATTTTGACAATAAGGATGTGACATGGGTGCAGGAGGCAACACTCCCATTTTATTGAGTACTATGTCCAATATATCTGATCCTCTAGTTGGAATGCACACTATCTGGTCCAGGGTATTTGTGTAGCTAAAGTCCAGGAATCATTGTGCATGTGAGTTAGAGGCAGTGTAGGTTTCCAGTCTATAGAGGGGTAGTTAAAGTCTCCAACAAATAGGGTATTTGGATGGATGGTGAGCACCTGTAGTAAGTCTAAGTAAGAGTTATGAGCTTCATGAGTCATACAGGCAACCTGTAGCTGGCCAGAACATGATAAAAAACTCTAGATGAACCACCTCTTGATACGCAAAAATATAGTAGACCATAAACTCAGATATACTCTGTTAAAGGCGAATTCAGCCGAGGTGCTAGAGAAATACGTGTTGTGGACTTGTTTTATTAAAACACTACTGAATTGCACCGTGACTGGCTTGGAGTTTGTGGTCTAGTATATGATAAAAAACTCTTGTCTATGGAGACTTGGACATGGAGAATCAGACCCTGTACCTTGCATCTGTGAGGTAAACACCTCAACCATTAAGCCAAATCCCAACCCCTAAAATATCTGTAAACTGGTTTCAACCCTGCATCACCTGTCTCATGTTTACAAACTCACTTCACGTACACATAATGCCATAGTAATAGTCACTGTAAACTTTCTTGAGCTAACTCTAAAACTAGTTAAGGAGCTGATGGTTCTTAGGTCTGCAGGGAATTATTCCCACATATGAGGTGCCATTACTGAATGGAGTTTTGTGAGAGGATGTGGCTTTGAGGTAGATGAACTAGGAAGGAATAAATGAATATGTGAGTAGGAGAAGTGAGATAACCAATTCACCTTTTGCAAGAGGGAATTGAGAGAGGAGTTCTCTGTCTGTACTTTGAAGTGTCTAGCTATAGGTCAATTGTGGATCCAGAAGAAGTGGTATTTGCTTATTCCTGATCTATGGAAGAAGTTACAGAGTAATGATCTACCAAATCAAGGGTTTTAGTGAGAGCTTTACAGATTATACTTTAAGATGATCATTATCCATTCTCCATAAAATGTCTGTGAGTGTATAAAGAGTTACAGAGATTGATGGAATTAGACAAGGAGGATTTTGATGCGTAAGAACAGGGAAAATCTTTATACTGGAACAAAGTGTTACTGTACACAAGATACAGTCTTATATGAGGGCTAGTGAAAGAAGTCATACTAATGGCCACTTGTGGCCATAGCCACTGTTTAACCTTTGATTCATTTATGGTATTCATTTTCATTGTGATATTTTTATTTATTATTTATTTATTGACATTTGTTAACCGGGAAAGTCCACTGGGTCAGTAACCCATTTTCAGTGGAGGCCCGGGGAGAAAAGCTCCACAAATACATAGACAATGTTGACAAAAGTTTTAACTTAATTTTAACAAATATTGCAAATATAAGAGGCAAACATAGTGCAATTTGACACTTCTTAGGATTTACATTAGTATACATTTGGAGTCATTAAATACAGATGCAGGAAAAAAATGTTACACTTGTAGAACAGTATGGACATTAAAAACAGTACCATCTGTGGTGTGAGTGAAGAAAGAGAAAAAAATGTATAGTAGGTATGAAGAAATTTTCCTTCATGTTCCCTCATATGCATATTTTTATAGTACCTAAATGGACATTGTTTACTGATAAAGTATATGGTGTGGATGCTGTAGAGGTGCACCATAAATATGTGATGTACACTGGGTTATGCATGATACATAAACTGTGCACTGGTCAGTGCACTGCAGGACCATAACAGTCTTACATAATCAGTACAAATATATGTACATGCTTTGCTTCAGACTATCTTGTGATGCCAGTTTAGATAAGGTTAACCCATCCCAAACCATATGTCATGAGATTTTGGTCAGTGGAGTGGGTTGGAATGGTCATTCAAAGAAATGAATTTCTCTTCAACCCATATTCTGTTTCTACAGCTCTACTGGAGCAGCTGACATTCATGATTCCCCAAATTGTACTGTAACTATTTTTACAGATCTTTTCACGTTGGTTACAAGCTCGTAAACAAGGCACTGAAAATAATTTTAAGCATATTTTGTGGATTTCAAGCATCACACCATATCCACATTTTTTAAGTTTATTGCATTAATGAAAAGGTTGATTAAAACTATAGAAATTGTACTAGAGTCTAGCCCCCCCCCCCCCCAGCGTAGTATGTGGTAAGAGGAGCTTAGTTTAATCAGTTTCATATGAATTACTCTTAGCTTGCTGCCATCATACTTAGCTGTTTGTTAAGCATTTCTGCTCCTGGAGGTAGTGAGTTAAACAATAAGTGCCAGCAGAGTGAAAATGGCCATGCTCACACTAATGAGGTACTAACTACACTGTTTTCTGGTTTGATCCTGATTTTTTACCTCACTGCATCAAAAGATGTTTACAATGTAGTTGTTTATTTAATGCATTTATTTATTTGAGTTTAACAGAATAATGGAATCCTCACAAAATTGTTATCTTAGACATAGCCTGGGTGTATCCTATGGGAAAACAGTTGTTAGTTTTTTCTGTCCCCCTTCCCCAATTCTTTGGGGTATGGTTGGGTATGTTTTTAGGAGGCAATACATTTTTGCCACTATCTATAGAATTAAGCTAACTTGAGAACTCACAGCTCACTCAATGTCAGGCTGGATGAGAGGTTAGAGAAGTCTTTAATTTCAGTCTCTTGAGGCTGGCAACAGTGGAGTTACTAACTGGACTTAGCAGGATTTAGAAAAGAGAGACTTCTGAGTTTCTGTCCTGTTGTGATAAGAGGTAATGGCCATGTTTTGTTGCTTTGGTTGTTCATATGTTTTGTGGAGGTCATTTGGAGAAATTACCAATTTTGTAGAAGAAGACAGATGTGATTGTATTATGCTGTTCATTACAGGTAAGTGAACATTTTATGTTTGGAAAATTCATACTTAAATTGTGATGAATGTTTGATGTAATCTCACGGGTAGAATATAACTGATGGAGCAGCAGGAAAATAGGAATTATGTATTAGATTACAACACCTAATTACACACCACACCCATCCCTTTTGCACTAACATTTACTTAATCTCAAGCTGTTTTATAATCACAATCCCCCTCCACTTACACTCCCACCATCATGTCTCACTTTTAGCTAAGTATCTCACTTTTCTTCATAGTTACTCAACTCACCTCATACCACAGCACACTAGACTATCCAAACCCATCCACTATTCTTTCCCATTCCCTTAACCACTGCAATCCATCCTACTCCTTCTACATCTCTCCATCACTCTTTACAACCTCCCATTTCCACATGTACAAGGTCAAAACTGTCACTCACATCTCCTCCCTGACAAACATAGAACACTGTTCTATAGCATCTACCCACTTCATCCACATGCTACATTACTTACAATGACTGTTCTCCTAGTTTGTGGCATTCAACCTAACTGCAGTCCCTCATCCCCTTCATTAAATCCCAGCATGCACCCATCCCCACCCTTACCTCCACCTAACAGATCCCTGCCTCCTCCCTATTGCTCCACCCCCAAATCCCTAGACCTGTTCTCAATTAACTTACAAGGCCTCTTCAATAAAACCACAGGACTACACTCCTGGATAGCCCAGCACTTTCCTCATGTTTTAACCATAACTGAAACTTGGTTAAAATCCCACATAGCTAATAACAAAATCCTACACCCCATTTACAACATATTGTGATTAGACAGAAAGACACAAAAAAGTGGTGGTGTTGCAGTTCTACACTCAGATCTTCACAGTCTCACCTCCTACAAACTCCATTGCCAAGATTTTACCCTACTGAACTAATTGCACTAAAGTGTCACCTGAATTCCCACAAAATGTTTGCTGTAGCCTCAATTTATATCCCACCAGGAAACAACATTCTAATCCTAGAAAATATATTCTCATGACTCTCTGACAACATATGCTATGAAACTATTATTCTGAGAGATGTAAACATAGACTGGTCAAAACGTATGACAGACTCTCCCAATATTAGTATTAACCTGCATGGCTTTAAACAACTCATCATGTCCCCCACTTGTAGTAATACAAACTCTGGTTCTATCTCCATCCTTGATTGGATACATACGATGACCCTAATCTTTACCCCAAACCCCACACCCTACTTGACTCCCTTAGTGACCACTTTCCTCTTCACATCCAAAGACACTTTATCCAAATACCTAGATCCCACAGAGACTGCTGTAAGGTATCCCCCTTTTATATGAATCATTTAACTCTAAACTGGCATCTGTCAACTGGTCCTTCCTTCACTACCTCCCCCTTAATGAAGTTGTTGAAAATTTTAACCAAAATTTCCTCAACATCTTAGACTCACTTGCTCCCCAAAGAAAAATTAGGATAAAAGCTACCTATGCACTTTGGCTATCAAAAGAAACCCACTCCCTCATGCATAAATGGGATAGGATCTGGAAAATCTGGCAGAAAACCAAATCTACTACCCTACTGCAAAATTATAAGGAAATCTCCCATCCTACTATACAATTATAAGGAAATCAGAAACCTTACAAAAAACGCATTTACCAGGACAAGAAAACCTTTTATAATTTAACACAAACTAATCACCTCTCCAACCCTAAAAGATTCTGGTCTACTATCACTAATATCCTTCAATCTGGTAACCCCACAACCCCAAATCCCTTCCCTAATAACTCACCACTGGAGACTGCTACACTGCTTAATAACTACTTCATAGAGACTATCCACAAACTAACTCACACAGACCTTAACTCCAGTCCCATAAACTCTTCTGCTTCTTCTACTCTTAATAATAAAATCTCTTTCCCTCTTAAACCTGTCCCCACTTCTTATATCAAATCTCTTCTTCATAAACTTAAACCCTGCTCCCTATCTGCTGATAAATTACACCCCCTCTTTCTCAAGCACGTGGCTGAATCCATAGCCTTCCTTGTTTCTATCCTAATAAATAGATCTATTCAAGAAGGCACTGTTCCAAACATCTGGAAATCTTTCGACACTATACCACTACACAAAGGAGGTAACTTCACAGACCCCTCTAACTTTAGACTAATAGCCATCCTACAACCACTTTCTAAAATTTTTGAAAGGTGCATACACTCTCAACTGCTTAAATACCTAATCCATTAAAACCTCTTACCCCCTACCCAACATAGCTTTTGGGCTAACTACAGTACTGCTACTGCCCTCTTATCTTTTAGTTATACAGTCAGTGAGGCCAGAGATGATAATCAACTAGTGTCCTGTCTCTTCCTTGACCTATCCAAAGCATTTGATATTGTGCCTCACTCTAAACTACTAACAAAACTAACTGATTTGAACCACTCTCCTTTCACTTTGCAGTGGTTCTCCAGCTACCTTACTAATAGACTACAATCTGTTTTATGACTCTCTTCCTGCTCCCCTTCTTACCTGTAAAAACAGGGGTCCCACAGGGTTCTATCCTAGGGCACCTTCTATCCAATATATTTACCAACCACCTCAACTCTGCCTGCAGCCACTTGACTCTAATCCAATACATGGACTACTCAACCCTCCTCACCACCTCTGACAACATGTCGCATCTCCATTCTCTTACAGAAAACACATTCATCGCCATAGAAAAATAACTTAATGAAAACCAGCTTAGCCTAAACCCTAAAAAAGATAAACTCTTACTTTTCCTACTAGGATCACTCTCACGCCATAAATCCACCTTCTCCATCTCTTCCCTAAACAAAACAGTTATCAAAGTTGATCCACATACTAAACTCCTGGGCACCATAATTGATGACCAACTAAAATTTGATCAGCATATTCATCAGTGTATCAAAAAGACACATCAAAAACTGGGATTACTGTATCGAAACAAAAAATTCCTCACACCAGACACCAGGCTATCCCTAGCTAAGGGTTTCCTCTTGCCTTCTCTATGCCGCTCCCATTCTCACAAATTTACAATCCACATTAATCTCCCATCTCCAACAAACATATAATAAAATCACCATATTTGCAATAAACCAACCTTTTAAATCACACCATTGCATTGCATTAAAAAAACTGCAATGGCCAGAATTCCCCCATCAGCTTCTTCTCTCACAACTACAAGTGGCACATTACATCCTACACAAACCTAATGCCATCCTTCCCTCTCCTCCCTCGTTTCCTTCTACACCCCCACTAGATCTCTTAGAAGCTCTGACCAACAACTCTTTGAGATACATAAACCCAACAAAAACATTGGAAAACTACTTTACAACTACAGTGTGTCTTTAGCCTGGAACAAACTTCCTAACTCTATAAAAAACATCCCAAATACAAATCAATTCAAAAAGCAACTAAAATTTTTTTCTCTTAAGCTCATGGATTTGCCCTTGCCAGGAGCCAACATAAACCGTCCCATCTCTCCATCCTATTTCTCTCTTCCTTTAACTCACTTCTCTTCCTCTCTAATAACTTTATGGCTACTTTTCTTTGAATCTGCCTTTCTCACAATTTTAAGTAGCTATACACAAGTAGTAGTGTGACTGCTATGTATCCGCTACAACTAAAAACAATGCAATTATGTATGCAGTTCATCTATTTTTTGTAGTTTACTGACACTCTTATAGCACATTGACTCCAATTTGCCTTTACATTTGTGCATCTCATACCTCATCTGTAAATGTATATTGTGCATATTCGGAACTGCTAAATTCTGTTAAATTGAACTCATTTTATTTGTTTATTGTAACTGTATTATGCTTAACTTTTAGTGCATATTCCATGTTTTACTTTTTTTTACCACATTGTATAACTTATACTATATAGGGAGGGTTGGCATAATGGCTAAAGTTTTACCTTATAAACACAAGGCTCAGGGTTTGATTCTCACATAGGGTAATTGGCTAGGCTTAAAATGGCCCACAAGGGCAGTTAGCATTGTAGTAATCTATGTTTATTATATGTTCTATGAATATTTGCATGTAATTTCCTGGAGTTTTTCTTCTCGGGTCTCCACTGAAAATGGGCTTCTAGCTCAGTTGGACTAACCCGGTTAACAAACATCAAATAAATAAACACATGTAAATAAATAAATAGTCTTGCTGGAGCTGTATGTACAGGCTTCTTTAAAATAGTGACTACAGGTTGATGATCAGTCTCAGTCTGGATAGCTTGGCCAAAAATATAATCATGGAACTTCGAATATGCAAACACAATTGACAAAAGTTCCTTCTCAATTTGAGCATACTGCATCTCAGTTGGTTAAGAGTTCTAGACACATAGGCTACTGGTCTGCCCTCTTGAAGAATAACTGCACCAAGACCGAACTTTGAAGCATCACATGAAAGAACTACTGGTTTGTGGACATCATTGTATCTTAAAATTGGTGGACTGGCAATTTTCTGTCTCAGGTCATCAAATGCTCTCTGGTGTTGTTCCAGCCAGGACCAGGTAACATTTTTGTGTGTCATCTCTCTTAAGGGTGCTAACAATTCACTGAAATCTTGTATAAACTTGCCCAAATAGTTAACCATACCAAGAATATACTGTAAGGACTGGACATTGTCAGGAGCTGGCATCTCAAGAATGGCTGTTTATTTGGAAGAATCTGGTCTTAAGCCTGAACTGGTAAATAAATGACCGCATAAGTAACTTCTCTCAGGTTGAATTTACATTTCAGAGGATTGAGCTTTAGATTCACTTCATGTGCTTTTTCCAGAACTTTCCTGAGGTTTCTATCAATCTCTGCTTCACCATTGCCTCCAACTAGTAAAGCATATACTATTATAGCACACGGATTAGCCTGAAAAAATTTGCTCCTTTGCAAGCTGAAATACTTCACTGGAAGAATTTATTCCAAAAGGCATTCTGAGAAATCTGTATCCACCAAATGGTGTACTGAACGTAGTCGGTAGTGAAGATTTGTGATCAAGCATTACTTGCCAAAATGAACTCTTTGCATCCAAGACAGAAAAACAGTGGCATTTGGCATGAGGTTAGCAACTTCCCCGGCTGTATGCATAGGATGGTGGGGTCTCTTTAATACGTACTAGCGAAATGGAAAACACAAACCAAACGAAAAAAAAAAAACAAAAACAGGAAAGCCAGCAGCCACAAGTATGTTCTGTACAACAACCGTGGACAGGATACTTTTAACGTAAAACCAGTTTAATTTAAAAACTTACACATTTTCGTCGCTCTAAATAGTGCAACTTCTTCAGAAAAAGAAACAAACAGCGGACACAATGTAACCGCTCAGTTTAAAAGTTGTTACATAAAGTCATGTGATAAAAAACGGCATTGACTTAAAGGCAAAGCGATCCAAACAGTCTATACAATACAAGTAAAGTCACTTTTGTAAGTTAATTGTTCTACTTTGTTATATTAGTTACATCTTAACTCAACATCACCAACTTGTAACAAGTAGAGCTATACAACATCCTTTCAAAACCACTATTTAAGTCATAAACTTGGAATATACAGTATATGAATGCTCAAGAATAAGTACTTCCTCTAACATCCGATGTGATCCTGTAAAGTTTAAGATCCTACAATCAAACCAGTAAGGGGGTCCTAAGGTGTACCTTAATGTCACAAGCCTATTGAGAACGAGGATTCAGTGAAATGACTTCTGTCGCAAGTTGGATCATAAAATCTATAAATGGCAGAAGTCATTGTTCACTTACAGTTGTAATTGCAAGTTTAACCTCAAACTGGTAACAGTGATTCATCTCATGAGATTTTTCAGTTTAAGTAAACATGAGATGTTACAATTCTCATTGAGACCAGGAGGGGAAAACGCATTCAAAGCTAGTTGTCATTCAAGTTTGCGTACTTCAAGTAATTGAATGAGGGCCACCCCTAATATCTGGTACTAGCTGTATAGTACTTATTCTTGAGCATTCATATACTGTATATTCCAAGTTTATGACTTAAATAGTGGTTTTGAAAGGATGTTGTGTAGCTCTACTTGTTACAAGTTGGTGATGTTGAGTTAAGATGTAACTAATAAAACAAAGTAGAACAATTAACTTACAAAAGTGACTTTACTTGTATTGTATAGACTGGATCGCTTTGCCTTTCAGTCAATGCCATTTTGTTATCACATGACTTTATGTAACAACTTTTAAACTGAGCAGTTACATTGTGTTTGCTGTTTGTTTCTTTTTCTGAAGAAGTTGTGCTATTTAGAGCGACAAAAACATGTAAGTTTTTAAATTAAACTGGTTTTACGTTAAAAGTATCCTGTCCGTGGTTGTTGTACAGAACATACTTGTGGCTGCGGGGTCTCTTTAATGCTTTAAGTCACTTGGGTCAATACATATTCTGATTTAATCTGAGCTTTTCTTATGAGCAACTACCATGGAAGACACTCATTCAGTTGGTTCTGTAACTGAACAAATCACACCTTGCGGCACCTTTTTATCTAACTGGACTTTGACTCTGTCCTGCATAGCTATCGGAACTCTTCTCACTGTTCTGGTGACTGGAATGACCTCTGGGTTTAATTTCATGGAGTACACAACTTGAAGTTTACCTAGCTTGTCTTTGAAAATATCAGCATACTCTGTGAAAATAGCATTGGTGAAACTAGAACTAGGACATGTGCTTATGTGATGGACTTCTTTGGTAAAAAAAGCAGTTTAATTTTTAAACTGTCTCTGAGACCTAATAATGACTGTACAGGTCTTTTGACTATATAATATAACAAGCTGTAACTGTTCCCAACTGAATCGCATGAAAGCACTACTGAGCCTTCGGTTTGGATCTCTTCACCTCCATAAGCAACAAGCTTCACACAATTGGCCAAATTAAGTTGTTCACCAGTTCTTACTCTAGCAAATGTTTCTGCTGACATGACATTGCAATTTGAACTAGTGTCCACTTTGAGCTCTGTGGGGTTGCCATTAATCTGGACAGTACAAAACACTTCATTTTTTGTCAACAAATCTACTGCATTAACCTTCTCACCAACCACTGATACACCATCTACATAGAAAGTAGAGTTGCAGCTTTCTATATGATCAGCTTGCTTTTTTGAGTGACCTTTTTTTAATAAATGAATGAGGCTTACTTGTTTTACAAAGCTTTTGAAAGTGGTTCAATTTTTTACACTTGTGGCATTGCTGACCAAATGCTAAGCACTTTTCTCTTTTGGACTCATGATTGGCACCACAATTATGACAGTTAACAATGACACTTGACTTGGGTTTTGCTGACTCACCCTTGTGCTGCATTGAGCATGTCCATTTTACTGAGCTAGTCTTAGAAATTGCTGGAAAGGCATGGGCTTTCCCCTAGAAGTCCCACAGGGGCTGCAGCTGCCATGTGCTTAGGCCTGTTTCTGTTATCCATGTGCTGCATGCTGTCTATGTTTACTCTAGAGGCTGCTGAAACCATGCTCTTATCACTTGCAAGCATATTTGTGTGCCTTTTTGTAAGCTCGTTGCTAAAATAAGTGAATTTCCAATATAACATTTGTCTGGGGGGGTTATACATTTCTCTAAATTTACATTCAAGCACTCAGGATCCTCCCTTGATTCAGCTTATACAATAATATAACAGTTTTCCCCTTCTCCTGCATATACTGCTGGTGCATACACAAATGAATGCTCTCTTTCAATGGTTTCTGACCCCACTAGATTAAGCAGAATAAATTCCCTCGTATGTGGATCTTTGTCAGAAAAATCTGCTTGTATGAAAATATTGTATTTCTCCACAAATACTCTCCAGTTTTCTGCAATATTATGATCAAACACAAGTGGACTGGGTCTGTGAAACACCTCTGCTATGCCTACACACTGTAATAAAGACCCTTGGAGTTCTGTATGAACATACACACATATACATCAGAAATGTATGCCAGAAACTTGTAATTATGCCCAACAGCACAATATACTCTTCAAAATAACTGCACTTTGTGAAATAAGTCTCCGAAGCACAAGGGCACTTTGAATTCACTGTACTTTGCAAAACCACTCATCAGTGTAAAAAACACTTCAGAATGACTGCACTTTGCAACTGAATTGTGCACAGCACCAGAAACTTTTTTAAAATGACTGTACATTATGAAATAACTGTACAGTGTAAGAAACACTTTGAGATGACTGCACTTTGCAAATGAACTGTACTTTGTACACAGTAAACTCTTCAAAATAATTGTACTGTAATAAAGCACACACTGCAAACACTTTGCGCACTCTGAGATACTTCAAACAACTCTAGTTATACTTAGAATAGCCTTAGTCAATGTGAAATAGTAGCTTATATCGAAAACCATAGTTCTTTTCTAAAAAAATGCATTCGCTTTGCTTTTCCATGCTCATTTTGCCCTTTATTGTACTCGTTATGCCAGATTGACTTTTATCATGCTTGCTACACTTTTCTTCTGCTCATTCTACTTTTAACATGCTCATTATGCAAATCAGAATTAATTCTGAATGCTCTCATGAGTATTTCAAATAATTTTATCAAATATTGTGGTTTTGAACATTTTGTTTAATCACTAATATGTTTTGTGCTTTTCGTTTGATTAATAATGTGTTTTGTGCTTTTCTAATGCTATGTATCATTTTCTTTATGAAATAAATCATTTTTGAGAGTTTTTATTACTTGGAACTTGTTTCTGACCTTTTTTCAATTATTTGAGTGGGCTAGAATGAATCTTTCCTTTATATACCTCCATTTCTAATTACACACCTCATGGCTCAACTTCTGGCTTCTTTCTGGATGCTTGTTGCTCAGACATCCCGGTTCCAACAACATGTCATTCAGGCATGCCACTTCTAACACCATGTTGTTCAAACATACCACTTCTGGTACCATGTTGTTCAGACATCCCACTTCTGACACCATGTCGTTCATCCAATCAGGATAAAACAGACAAACAGTTGTGGGTTCGGTTCAAGTAGCTCTATTACATACAAACACATCTGGATTGAGGCTTAGTTACTTAAACTTAAACAAACTTATAAACAGACTGTATACTACACTCATACATGTTAACACTCTGGCTGTTCACTCAAAATGGCACTGCTGCCTGCATGTGCTCCTTATTTATATGCATCTGCCATCACTTTGAAATGCTTCTTAAAGTCGCAACACACACTCTGATCTGCAAGCAATGCATGCTGACAGGACTAAGGAAGTTGGTTCATAGGTTCATAGTTATACACTAGTCCAATGACCACCAGGGGTCTTTATAAGCCTCACCATGCTCTTATTGATGAGTAATTAGCCTGAGAGACAGTTTTCCTAAAAGGCAATATAATGAGTTCCTTGGCATTGAGTTTTACTCCATGACTTTGGTACCAGTCATTAATCTGTGTTAGACCCTCTTGTAAAATGTTTGTGTCATGGGAGAATCTATGATAGCTCACAATTTGTAGTCATTTGCGAACTTGGTCAGCCAATAGCCTTTGTTATTAGCTTTTACCTCAGAGAACTAGATGTCAAATAGAAGCAATTCCTGCTTGGAGCTTGCTGGTGATTGCTCTCTTAGTGGAGGTGGTATCACCAATCCTGACTTCCTGAGTCCTGTCTGTGAGCCAGCTGGCAATAAAGTGAGTTTTCTAGGGGTTTATGTCCAGTTCAGTGAGTTTGTATCAAATGCCTTAACCAGGTCCAGATAGGTGGTATGCACTGTTTTCCCCTCATCCATTGCCTTGATAATCTTCTCAAAGAAGTGCACAAGGTTTAGTAGGAATGATCTTCCCCTGACAAAGCCAGATCTGATTGGGTCCAATATCTGAAAGTTGCCTGTGTCTTTTTTGATAATTTCCATGATAATTCATTCAAACCATTTTAAGGTTTTCTGTCTAAAGCCCATTTTAGCTGGTCTGTGGAGTAGAAGGAGTTTGAGATACCAGGTCAAAGGCTTTGGCTAAGCCTGGGGCCATTCTTCTTAACCTCTTGGAACAAGAAATCCGGACAAAGCCTAAGATAATGAGGGACAAAGGCCCAAAAATAGGGACAGATTTTAAACATTCTTTATAAACTAAACTAAAATTGCTTGAATAACATGATTTGTGTTAGTATGCATTTTGTGAAGGATATGAAATCAGAAACTCAAATATATGTCATTATTTAGTTGCTTCATTCTTCAGTGATTTGCCAGAAAAACACAAATTTTCTAAGGAGCTGACAAAAAATATGAGGCTAGAAAAAAGCCTGCATTTGCACTTGTTTCTGTCCTGTAACTCGTCTGGTGCAGATACAGATTCTTAGTTTTAGCACTTAAATTTGCTTATTCGTGCTCAGCACTTTTTCAGGACTTGTAAGCACTAAATAAGCTACTAATTACTATACCACTCAACCTTCCTCATTACCTAGAGGAAAACAGTTTTTGTACTTACTTTTCTCACTTGCTTATAGAAAAACAGCTCTTGTACTCACTTTCCTCACTTATCTAGAGGAAAATAGAAATTGCCTCATGAACACAGACAACCCTCTCCTCCTACCACCCAACACTACAACCTGTGAGAGATGCACTTATCTAGCCAAACTGGAGGTAAAGCTCTCTCCAACCAAGACTGAACTTGACAGTCATGAGGAGAAGGTAAACATTTGCACCACACCACACTCATCACATAGTCTCACTAAATCTACACCATCAAAATCCACACATAGTAACACAAAAACATTTGCGGAGGCTCTCAATAATAATCTGTCTAAGCAACAGAGACCTCCAAAGCAGAAACGCAAGCAACCTCCATCCCCCAACATGACCCAAATGACACATAGCCCACAGACTCAGTGTGCCACTCAACCACAGTCAATAAGGCAAAACAACGTACCCAACGCACTAGTCATAGGTCACTCTATAGTCAGGCACACTGATGTCCCACTCACCAGGCTAAACAAGGAGAAGGTTACTGTCAGCTGCCTGTCAGGTGCCAGGATTCGCCACATAACCCACACACCCAGGTCACTCCACAACAAGTACAAATATGACTCTGTCATTGCCCATGTTGGTGTGAATGACCTGAGATGTACCTCCCTGGACTACATGAAAAGAGACATGGAAGAGCTCTCTAATCTTGTAGTCCAGGCATGTATGACCCTAGCCCTGAGTAGCCTTCTGCCATCACCCAGAATGATATCGCAGTACAAGGACAAAATTATTTACTTCAACAATTGGCTAAGCTTCTGGTGTCATTCTAAGGGGATCCAGTATCTGTCTGCTTGGGATGACATGGTCGACAGACCATGAAGCTTTGCCATAGATGGCCTGCACCTGTCACCCCTGGGATTCTGGATACTAACTAAGGCTCTTGCTGCCCCTATAGTGCCTTTTTTAGGCAAGGTTCAAATGACAAATTCACCACTGTAACAGGAACAGGCAAGCAAAAACTGGGGGTAATGCTACTCAGTGCTAGAAGTCTAAATCTCAAAATGCACTCACTCGAGGCACTCCTTAAAATGGAGAACATCCATATCTGTGCAGTGACTGAGACCTGGTTCAAGGCTCCAGAGAGCACCCCTGCACTACCAGGCTATAACTCATACCACACTTTTCGGCCATGTAACCTGGACCGAAATACCAAAGATGGAGGTGTGTCCATATTTATTAAGGATATCCACACCTCTAGGCTAGTTGCTCAGCATAATGCATCTGACGTTATCCAAGTGCAACTAACTCTGGGCAAAACTGCAATCCAAATTGTAGCTTGCTACAGATCCCCCACCTTGCCCCAGGATTCCCACTCCTCTTTTCTTGATGTAGTGGAAAATATTAGGGTTCAACCAAACACCTTAATAATGGGCAACTTCAACTACCCCACCATTAACTGGGAAAACTACTCATGTACCAACTCCTTAGCTCAACACTTTTTGGAATTCATAAATTCCAATCCCCTGGATCAACTTATCCACACCCCCACCAGGGGCAACAATATCCTAGACCTAGTCATTACCAACATGAGTGACCGGTGTTCCACACCTGAAGTCACCTCCTCGTTGGTCCAATCCGACCATAAGCTAATCACCCTTTATATCCACACCCCCCACCCCACACCCCCATTAAGGAAACCATGGTAAAAAATTTGTCCAAATCCAACTTCATGCTTCTTAAGATAAAAGCGATGAACTTCATGACACCCATGCAGATGGACAATACAGCTACAACTGCTGAATACTACACAAATGCACTCTATAAGCACTTACATGAGTGCATGAATTGTGCTATCCCAAACAGAACTAAGATGTTATCCTCCAAAAAAAGTAAGCCAATCTGGTGGTCCCCTGCCATAAACAACCTGCACAACAGAAGGAAGAAACTGTTGCAAAAGAGAGTAAAATCCCATGAGTGGAGGAGCTCCCTGGTCAGCCTCAGTAAGAAGCTGAGATCCCTTATAAGATTCAAAGATAGCTATGAAAACAAAATCGCCACTAATTCTAAGGACAACCACAAAGCATTCTATAGCTATGTCAAGAATCTCGATGGCAACACCCAGATCTGCTCTGAGTTACAGCACAACAGCATGAAAATTACAGAACCAACTGATATTGCCAACATCCTGGCAGATAGGTTCAGTGCTAACTTTACCTCCCACCCCCTAAAGGGCCCATATCTATACAGGAAGAATGCAGAGTCCCTGTAATCACAACTATGCAGGTAAAAGCTGCACTCTCTAAAACCAAAAACACAGCATCCATGGGACCGGACAACATCCCAGGCTGCGTTTCAGTTCAGAACGAACTGGCTCCCCACTTAAGCACCATGTTCAATAATAGCCTCGCATCAGGCTTTGTGCCCACTGAATGGCGCACAGCAACAGTTATCCCACTCCACAAAGGGGGAGCCACCACTGATCCTGGGAACTATCGACCTATTAGCCTGACGAGCCTGGTCTGCAAGGTCATGGAACGTATCATCATAGAACTCATAAACAAAGACATTGGTAACCTCCAAACTCTGGATCCCACCCAGTTCGGGTTTATGAAAGGCAGATCATGCCTCCTGAACCTGAATGACTTCTTTGAGGCACTCACCAAAGCTGTAGATGAGGGTAAGGTGGTTTACACAGCCTATCTTGACCTCGCTAAGGCTTTTGACACCATCCCCCATTCTGGAATTATAGTTAAACTCACTTCTTTCTTCTTCTGGCTTTTTCCCGATTAGGGGTCACCACAGTGGATCACCTGTCTGCTCATGATTGGCAGTGGAGTTTTACAGTGTCGAGTTGCCAACCCGGCGCCCAACCTTCCACAGAAGGCACACACACGCACACATTCACACCTAGGGCCAGTTTGTCCAATCCACCTACAGCATGTCTTTGGGATGTGGGAGGAAACTGGAGCACCCGGAGAAAACCCACGTGACCACAGGGAGGACATGCAGACTCCGCACAGAAGGTACCCCAGCCGAGGATCGAACCAGAGAACCTCTTGCTGTGAGGTGGCAACGCTAACCGTTGCACCACTGCGGTCAGCCTATAGCTAAACTCACTAAACTAGGTATAAATCCCTATGTCACAAGATGGGTTGCCAACTGGCTCACTGACAGAACCCACACTGTAAAAGTTGCAGACTCCAAATCCGACCTCAAAGCAGTGACAAGTGGAGTACCACAGGGTTCTATCCTGGGACCTTTCCTGTATGGTATCTACTCTGAAGTACAGGCTAACACAGAAGGCCTCTGGCTAATGAAGTTCGCAGATGACTGCAAACTAGGAGCCATAGTCAAGTCCCCAAATGATGTGGACATCCTACAGAAGGGCCTTGCTGAGACAGATGCCTGGTGTCAGAGCCATGGCCTCAAGCTCAATTCCAAAAAGTGCAGTGTCATCCCCTTTGGTAAAAACTCTGTACCCATGAACTACCACATAGGCAGCAATCTACTCAACACCGAATGTGTGATAAGAGACCTTGGGACCCAGGTGGACAGTAGTCTCTCCTTTGATAGTCACATCGCCACAGTAGCCAGGAAGTCCTTCTAAGTGGCACACCTCATCATAAAAAGAGTTATCATCCAGGAAAAAAGAGGTCATTGTTCCCCTCTAATTGACACTCATTAGACCCATTATAGAGTACAATGCCCCTTTTGGAATGTACCTTACAAGACATCTGCAGCAGCTGGAAAGGCCACAGAAGTACCTCACAAAGAGGATTACTGGCCTCAAACAAATGCCCTACACTGACCGTTTCAAACAACTCCAGCTTTACTCCATAGCATATCGCCTACTCTGAGGTGATCTCTGCCTAACATATAAAGCTATGTCAAACCCAGAGCTGTTGGACATGCTACATCTAAAGAAATCCCAATTCCTCCGTGCTACATGCTCTAGGGACCTAAACCTTGTCACCACAATAAACAGGACATGCTGGAGGGATAGATTCCTGTCCCAGAGACTTCCCATACTCTGGAACAAGCTACCCATCTATGTCAAGCAAAGTTCTTCATTAGCACTCTTCAAGAAAAATCTTGATGAGTGGATGGGAAATAGGAAATACACCCCGGGGATCACTTCTGTGTCTTTGCTCGACAGTGGCACAGGAAAATAACTTTCTTGGGTGGCGTAAGCCAGGGAACCTTGTTGGCTAAGCTTACGTAGGCCCTTCGGCCGATAGCCTAGTACCTACCTATGAACCTGTGAACCTATGGACATTCTGTGAAAATCTGGACAGTTGAGAGCTATGCCTGGGGCAATAGAAGCTATGTAAAAGGTTAATATTTGGAAAGGTTAGTAGTAATTTAGTTTAGAAGGTCAATAAGGCAGTTTCAGCAGTTTGCATGGCCCAAATGCATGTCAAGAACAGACTAATTAATATGCAGTTTAGGAGTAGTTCTTGTGTATATCTTTCCAGTATTTCAGAGACAAGAGATAATATAGTAATAAATCTATTGTTAGAGAGGTCAGTTTATCTTCCTGTCTTGTGGACTAGTTTATTATGTAAGACATAGATTTACATCAGAATAAAATCAACTTTTGCATTTGCAAAATTAAGTCATCTGTTGTGATTCATGTGATTGATCATCAGATTGTTGACATAATGGATATAGCCAGGAACAATTTTTGGAACTATGGTAGATATTGTTCAGTGTCTATTTCCAGATATCAATGAAAATGTTCAATTTAAACCTATTTTTAAAGGCAAAGGTAAAAGCAATCATATAGTATATACTGTACACTGCATGGAGTTGTGTGTTTAAGTCATGTGATTTTATTTTGTTATCAATATCTGTCTACTACTTGAAACTAAAGCTGGAAGAAGTATCCTAAAGGCTTGCTATATATTAACATATTTTTTTGTCTGTCCAGCTTGTTGCCATCTTTTTATCGTTGATTTTGGAGAAATCTTCCATTGCTAAGTTGTGGGATGAGTAACCTGTTGAGATGGCAATTTATTTTTGCCCAGTACCATTGTGTTGGTTAGCTGTATAACTGAGCTGGCTACTTCAATGAAATGTTTAAGAGAAAAGATTAAATTCCCATACATGCCTAATTATATTTTGTTTTGTATTTATAGTTGTTTTGAAATTGAAGGAAATAGTTTTGTGTGTTCTTATGTAATAAGCTCTTTAGTTGTTCATAATTGCTTTATATGTTTGCTTAGTTGTGTTGTTTCATGTATGTGTTTTCAGGCTTTGCCTGTACTAGACACCAACTGTTTTGTCTCTGTGGTTGACTTATCTAAGGGTAAAGTTGTGAATTTTACTTTGTTTTCCTGTGAGCTTGGGCTGTAGAAGTTAGTACTTGAAGGAAGGTGTTGTTTCAATTATTGATATCTTTTTCTAAATTAAGATATTTAAGACAGAGCCACAGCAGAGTACAAGTGGAGCTACACACTGTGTGCAGAGCATTTGTCAGGAGATAGCAAGACTAAACTCCAAGCTGAGTTTCATGTGTTGCCAAGAGTAACTTGTGTGTCTCATTATACATATCTTTTGCAAATACAGATGTAAACAACAGCATTAAGGCAAAATTCCAGTAAAGTGATAGTGGGTTTCAGAGGAAAAAGTCCTACGCAACTTCCTTTGTTATCCCTACACTACAAATCCACACACACACACACACACACACACACACACACACATAGACACACACACACACACACACACACACACACACACACACACACACACACACACACACACACACACACACACACAGCCTCTTTCATGCCCCTACAGACAAGGAGATGCATATCCACATTCATGCATGCACTAACACACACTCCACTCCCAGTTACACAGTGAGTATTCCCATATGAGTGAAAGGGTGACCACCATATTTTTATAGTGGTCATTTTTTCCTCCTTTTCTGACAAACTTTGACCAATCCACTCTGGGAGAAGACAAGAAAAGAATCAGAGTGCTTCCTTATTCAGATACCTCCCTGATTAGTGAGGCATAAAACCTAGGGTGATGGCAGCTGGGGCTAGTCCTTAATTTCATTAAAAGATGAAATATCATTGGCTGTTTCACATTTGAGGAACCTGACGCAAAAAAATCAAATGGCACCTCTGTGTTGCAATCTTTCCTTGGTCAATGAGATTGCTATATACTTTAAGACCTATGGTGTTATAAGTCTGAGTGATTCCATAATTCTTTCAAAGGAGGAAATACCTTTGGTCATTCCACAGTAGGGGGCAGCACAGGAAGACTCAAAGGCTGCCTTCTTGTTGTGATTTCTTCCTGGTCAGAGATAGAAAGAAGTGCACTTACTTATACATACTAATGCTAAATTTGCACAGCCACAACCCAGCTAAAACACACATTAAGTTATATGGTACATGGTAATACACACCAACAAGAACCGTTTTGTAAAATGACAAACTCAAACTGACTGACAAAGGTGCTATCATATATTTGTCGTATCAAATAAAAAACTAAAGGCAATCTAGTCCATAAAAATAATGTGACTTTTATTAAAGAGGAAGAAAATTCATACTGACTCTTTAACAGCAATAAAAAAAATTCTACTGTCTGTCGAACTAGATATGCTATAGTTGCAAGGCGACTTTGCAAAGCTTTCTATGTCTGGATTCTTAGTAGAAAATCTGCAGGCTACTTCAGGTTCTTCCACCATGTTGCTTCTTTGTCAAAGCATAGTTTCCAAAACTGCAGTTGCAGGCACAAACTCTGTCTGTATTAAGAATCCAACTTCTCTGAATGCAGAAGCCATGGCTCTCCTTACTGTACAGCACACGGTATGATGATGCCTTGTTCGCAGCATTCTCTGTGGAAATCTACCTGTCTTTAAGGTAAACACACCATTTAGAAAACACTCTATGCACTGCAACATTTACAAATGTATTTACAATATGTTCACCATTTACAAAACATGCTATATGCAACGATATTACTTACATGATTTTGGCACATTGTAGGGCGAGTACCACCAAACTGTGGGTCATCACTTCGTCTACCATCACATTTTGGCTTTGCATGCTGCTTTACTTGACTTAATTCTCACTATGTAGGAACCGTTGCTCATCCTTGTGACACTGTTAATGAAGACAAAGGGGTTTCAAAAAAATTGTTTTTCTCTAATTATTTTACATAGGGTTCTAAAATGTGAGGTTTGGTGAGTTGTGTATGTATGCAAAAAAAATAGTATTGTCTGACTTCATTAAGTAACAGCTCACAGCATGTAAAAAATCACACTGTTACCAGTACCACTAAATGCATTCCAGTGTTGTATTTATCTATCTCCAGTCAGTTTTACTTGAGCTTCCATAACCTTCTGCAACCTACTTTACCATACCTCTCAACCTCTTAGAGGAAGAAATCTGGACAAAGCCATAAATAAAAGTGGAACAAAGGCCCAAAAATAGGAAAATTTTTAAATATTGCTCTTACAAACTTAGAAAGTTGATAGAATAAGAGGTTTTGCATTAGCATGAATTTTCTGAAGGGTATGAAGTCTGAATCTCAAATGCCTTTCATTATTTTCTAACTTCATTCTTTACTGATTTGCCACTATGTTGTTTCTTTCGGCTTATCCCAGTTAGGGGTCGCCACAGCGGAACTCCGGTCCGCTAATGTTTGGTAGTGGATTTTTACGTGCCGAATTACCAGCCCTGACGCACAACCTTCAACTAAGGCACCCCTATTCGCGCATGCCTCCACACAGAAGACGCTCTAGCTGAGAATCGAACGCGACAACGTTTTGCTGTGAGGCGACAACGCTACCGCAGCACCACTACTGCGGTCAATACTGATTTGCCACTATATTGCCAGAAAAAAAATGTTATGAAAAACAAACTGAAAATATGAGGCAAAAATCTGGACATTCTGCGAAAATCTGTACAGTTGAGAGGTATGTTACTTATTTAAAGCCTTATGCACTATTTAGTTCTATTTTCATTATTCAAAATTCTGTGCTGTTTCCTGTTTACATTGTGCAGAGTGAAACATTGTATTTAATTACTTTTTGATGATTTATCAATTCATATAGTTTTTGCACATGTGGCTGGCAGTGTTAATGTTAATTGATAGAGCCCAGTCCCCCTAATGGTGAACCATGAGCTCAGTGAGAAAGTTAGCCAGAGCTACTACTGATGTCTGGCTTGTTGGCCAGCAGTTACCTGTCCTTAATATCTTAACTTGCTCAAATCAGCTTCCAACCAACAGTCACTTTTTATGCAGACTGTTCTATCATTTTAAAACCAACAAGTTAACTCCTTCAGCGAGTTGTTCAAATGCTGTTGATGAAGTTCTGCAGTTATGGTTGTTAGCTAGCATGCCTACAACGCAGAAGCCAAATGCAGTGGCAAAACTCAAAAGTCTGTATGAGAAGCATTCTAGAACCAGGAAGAATAAGAAGCGCCAGTCAGATACATAGTCTCATTTAGAAATAGATTTTAGCAATGCACCTTTGAAGCTTTTTGATGTGGGGCATGCTGATGCAGAATTATTGATAAAGACTCAAGAAGACTGAGATTTTCTACAAGATCAACTTACAGACAGAAAAATGATAATTGGTGGAGAGGACATTGAATTGAAAAAATGAATGGACAGAAAGGAAAACGACTACAGGAAGAAATGAAATGAAAAGATAAAGAACAGCTGAAAGAAACATTCAGAGAAGCTGGAGAGCTGACAGAGGCAGAAGGCAGTAGTGAACATGAAAATGGCGATGAAGATGATGCAGCAGCAAACATGTCAAAATACCACCAGAATTTAGTAACTGGTAGACAGCCTGTAAAAGAAGTGAGCACAGCAGATACAGGATCGCCTGAATCGTATCCAAAAAACGACAACTGGTGGATGATCCTCTTTTTGTTGCCAGCTTGGACCACATAAGAATAACTTCTCGTCAAGTGATGCATATTGTTGCAATAGACAGAGCAAGGCAAGCTGCATGACAATCCATTGCTGAGAAAGTAAAGAAGCAGTTTCAACCATCAACACCCCTTGTAACACATTTTGATGGGAAGATGTTACCTCAAGGTGATGGAGAATTTGCTGATTACATGCCAATTGTTGTTACAGGTCGAAATACTGAAAAACTGCTGGACATATCCCAACTTCCATCAAGCACTGGTGAGCTGATGGGACAAGCAGTGATACAGACATTGCTTAGCTGGACAGGTGTTCTAGAATGGTTAGCCAGTTTGTGCTTTGATACTACCAGTGCCAATACTGGTGTGCACACATGTGCCATCGCAGTGATTCAGCGAGTATTGGAGAAATTACTCTTGTTTTTAGCATGCATACATTGCATTTTAGAAATGTTTTCTATGGCAGTGTTTGACATGTTCTTCCCATCTTCAGGATCACAAATAGTTTTTTGCAGACTTAGGGGATACTGGAAACTTCTTGACTTGAATGCATACACACCACTGGTTAAGGAAAGTGGAGGTAATGGATGCCTGCTAGACTGTGAGAAACACTGGCTAGCTGAGAAGCGAAGTGAGGTTGTTGCACTTCTCTGAGACAAGCTGACGTGTGAAACACAGCCTTGTGATGACTACCTTGAATTTCTCAAGCTGTCACTGCTCGTCCTCGATGACAAACCACAAGGTGAAGCATTTGCTTTCAGTCCAACTGGTGCATACCATTGTGCCAGGTGGATGGCAAAAGGCATATACTGCCTTAAAATCTACTCCTTTCAGGAGCAGTTTAGATTAGCTGCACATGAAATTTAGGCTTTTCACTGAATCTGCCTCTTCACAGTGACAGTGTGCATTAAGGCATGGTTTTCAACTACTGACACTTGTAATGCTCCATTCAATGATCTTTGCCTGTTGCAGACACTGGCATAGTTTACAGCCATAGACAACCAGATGGCTCAAGTTGCTTTGCGAAAGCTCAAGGGACACCTTTGGCATTTGAGTGAAGATCATATAGCACTGTCCTTTTTCTCAGATCGTGTGTGGAATGAAGAGAAACAGCACATTACTGAAGCCTTGAAAAAGCCACCCAGTAAGGAAGATCTAAGAAGAGTCAATGCAAAAGCTGGTATCAGTTTCCAGGGTATAACCTTATCTGACTTCACAACAGAACGATCAATGAATGTGTTTACTGCTGTCAACATAAACCCATCTTTCCTAACAGCTGATCCTGCAGCATGGAGTGACATGCCTGACGTTAACATTGCGAAACAAACTGTTACAGCTTTGTGAGTTGTTAACGACTGTGCCGAATGAGCAGTCAAATTAGCAACTGGCTACTGTCAAGTGCTGACTCACAATGAGGAACAGCGAAAGCTGGTATATCAGATTACTGAACACCATCCACAGAAATTCACAGAACCACTAAAAAGACACTATAGTTCTATAAATGAACTTTGGTAAGCTTGAGCTTACTACCCGTGAATGTTGTTAATTTTTACTAGGTTTATTTTTTACTAAACTGTTTGACATTTGTGTTGCTCAGAATTACAGACATTTCAGATGCAGCATGAAACTGATATTTGCCATTTGTGAACTGATTTGTGAATATATTTAATTTCTATTGGCACAATTTGGAAAAAAAAATGTAAAAATCTCAGAATTAAAGTGCACTAAGCTGTCACTTAACTTGGAGTTTAAGGCTTTAAATTTTACATGGTTCTTTGTCCTACCAATCCTCATAAAAGCAGGGGGTATGCGAACAGAAAATCAAAAAAAAAATTTTTTGCACACACACACACACACTATATATATATATATATATATATATATATATATATATATATATATATATATATATATATATATATATATACATACACACACACACATGAAACACCCTAATGAAGATGTTACCTCATGTAAATATTTTCATAATACATAATGTACTGTGGCTACTGATAAAGGCCAGATATTACAAATGTCTCATTTATACCATTCTGATCTGAAATATTTCTCATAGGTTCATAGGTATGTACTAGGCTAATGGCCCTGGAGCTTTTACAAGCCTAACCCATAGAAGTGCCCTGGCATCGTGCCGCCCAACATTAGTTCCCAGTGCCTCTATCAAGTAGGGCCACTGGAGTGATCCCTGGGGTGAACTTTCTATTTCCCATCCACTCATCAAGATTTCTCTTGAAGGGGGCCAGTGAGGTGCCAGGAGGTCTATTCCAGAGCATAAGCAGTCTCTGTGTTATGAACCTGTCCCTCCAGCATGTTCTGTTGATTGTGGTAATGAGGTTGAGGTCTCTGGAGTGTGTGGTGTGGAGGGATTGGGATTTCTTTAGATGTAGCATTTCTAACAGAGCTGGGTGAGACATGGCTTTGTAAGTCAAGCAGAAATTGCCTCTTAGTAGATGATATGAGACAGAGGATAGCTGGAGTTTTTTGGGTCTGTCCATGTAGGACATGTGTTTAAGGCCTAGGATCCTCTTCATGAGGTATTTTTGTGGCCTTTCCAGCTGTTGCATGTGGCTAGTGAGGTATATGCCAAATGGGGCATTATAATTGATGAGTGGCCTAATGAGGGAAGAGTAGAGAGAGAGAGAGAGAGATGATGACCTTTTTCTTCCTGGATGCAAAACCCTTGGTAATGAGATGTGCCACATAGATGGACTTTCTGACCACAGTGGCAATGTGGTGGTCAAAGGATAGTTTGCTGTCAACCTGTGTCCCCAGATCTCTTATAACGCCTTCAGTGTTCAGTAGGCTACCATCAATGTGGTAATTAGTGGGAACTGAGTTTTTCCCAAGGGGGACAATGACACATTTTCTTGCATTAAGCTTAAGGCCATGGTTTCGACACCAGTCATTGGTCTCAGTGAGGCCTTTCTGTAGGATGTCTACATCACTTGGGGAGTTAATAATGGCTCCCAGCTTGCAGTTGTCTGTGAACCTGGTCAGCCAGATTCCCTCCCTACTGGCCTGGACTTCTGAGAAGTAGATGCCAAACAGCAGAGGACCCAGGACCGATCCCTGTGGGACTCCACTTGTGACTAGTCGGCAGTCTGACTTGGAGTCCACTACTTTCACACTGTGGGTTCTATCTGTGAGCCAGTTTGCAACCCACCTAGTGATATAGGGGTTGATGCCTAGTTTGGTGAGTTTAGCAATAATTCCTGAGTGGAGAATGGTATCAAAGGCCTTAGCCAGATCAAGGTAGGCTGTATGAACTGCCTTGCCCTCATCCACAGCTCTGGTGACTGACTCAAAGAAGTCAACCAGGTTGAGCAGGCATGATCTACCTTTTACAAAACCAAATTGCATGGGATCTAGAGTTCGGAGATGCCCTATATCCTTGTTAATTAGGTCCATGATGATGTGCTCCATAACCTTACATATCAGACTCATCAGGCTAATGGAGCAATAATTCCCAGGGTCTGTAGTTGCTCCCTCTTTATGGAGAGGGATGACTGTAGTAGTGTGCCATGCAGTAGGGACAAAGCCTGAGGTGAGGCTGTGATTAAATAGGACACAGATGTGGTGCCAGTTCACTCTGTAGTTCATGTAGAACACATCCAGGGCTATTGTCGGGTCCCATGGAAGCTGTATTCGTGGCCTTAGACAATGTAGCTTTAACCTGTGCTGCAGTAATGCTGGGTGCCTGGCATTCTTCCAGTATTGTGATTGGTCCTTAGGGGGGAGAAAGGTGTAAAGCTGACACTGAATCTGTCAGCCAGTATGTTGGCAATATCTGTTGGCTCAGTATAGGAGGTACCATTGTGCAGTAACTCAGAGCAAAACTGGGTATTGCCGTGGGGATTCTTGATATAACTATAGAAGGCTTTGTGGTTGTTTTTAGTGTCTGCTGCAATTCTGCCTTCATAGCTGGCTTTAGAGGTTTTGATGAGGGATCTCAACTTTTTGTTGAGGCTAATAAGTGAATTTTTCCAGTCTTAGAACTTCACCTTTTTCTGCAACAGTTTCTTTCTTCTGTTGTAGTTTATTAATGGCAGGGGACCACCAGATTGGCTTATTTTTTTGAAGGAAGGCATCTTGGTTCTGTTGGGTATAGCTAGTTCCATGCATTTATGTATGTGTTCATACAGTGCATGTATGATTTGGCAGTCATGCATCTGTTTTCCATAGACATGGGTGCCGTGAAGTTAGCCACCTCTGTTTTTAGGAGCCCAAAGTCAGCTTTGGAAAAGTTTTTCATGGTGGTTACCTTTGCAGGGGTTGTGGGTGAGATGTGGATTTCCATAGTGATTAGTTTGTGGTTAGATCTAACTAGGGAGGAATTGACTATTGGTGTAGAGCAACGGTTGCCCATGTTAGTAATAACCAGGTCAAGGATGTTGCTTCCTCTAGTGAATGTAAGAATGAGCTGGTCCAGGGCATGGAATTGATGAATTTCAGGAAGAGTTGGGCAGTGTACTGGTGTAGGAGTAGTTTTCCCAGTTGATGGAGGGGTAGTTGAAGTTACCTAGTATGAGAGTGTTGGGTTGGACCCTTATAGTTTCCAGGGTGCTTAGGAATGTGGAGTGATAGTCTTTTAACATGGTTGGGGACCTATAGCAGGCTATGACCTGAATTGCCATCTTACCCAATGTTAGTTGTACCTGAAGTATCTCAGATGTGTTATGCTGGGCTACTAGTCTGGAGGTGTGCATATCCTTTATGAACATGAAGACACCACTGCCTTTGGAGCTTCAGTCCATGTTCTGGGGTCAAAAGGTGTGGAATGAGTTATAGCCTCGTAGCACAGGGGTGCTTTCTGCTGCTTTAAACCAGGTCTCCGTTACAGCACAAATGTCACTGTTCTTCATTTTGAGGAGTGGTTCGAGCAAGTGCATCTTAAGAATTAGACTTCTAGTATTGAGCAGCATGAGCCTCAGATTGCATTTATTTATTGCTGTTATGGTGGTAATTTGGTCTTTGGAACATCACCTAAAAAAGGCACTATACGGGTAGCAAGAGCCTTAGCCAGTATCCGGAAACCCAGGAGTGACAGATGCAGGCCATCTCTGGCAAAGCATTGAGGTCTGTCAGTCATGCCATCCGAAGCAGACAGATACTGGATCCCCTTAGAATGACACCAGAAACTTAGACAATTGTTGAAGTCAATCATTTTCTGCTTGTACTGCGATATCACTCTGGGCGATGGTAGAATGCTTCTCAGGGCTAGGGTCATACCTGCCTGGGCCACATAATCCGAGAGCTCCTCCATGTCTCTTTTCATGTAGTCCAGGGAGGTGTGTCTCAGGTCATTCACACCCACATGGACAGTGACAGAGTCATACTTGTACTTGTTGTTGTGTGACCTGAGTGCGTGTGTTATGTGTCGGATTCTGGCACCTAATAGACAGCTGACTGTTACTTTCTCCTTATTCAACTTAGTGAGTGGGACAGCAGTGTGCCTCACTATCGAGTCACCTATCAGTAGTGTATTGGGGAAGCTGTTCTGCCTTAGGGGATTAGGTTGAGGGGCATACTGTGTATATGAGCTATGTGTCTTGTGGTTTGTGCTGTGTTGTGGTGGTCAAGTGCATTTCTGCCTTTGAGGTCTCTGCTGTTTGGATAGATTTCTCTTGAGAACATCCATGAAGGTGGGTGTGTGGTTTCTGTTTTTATGTAAGAGCTGTAATGGTGGGTGTTCTGGAGGGCTATGTGTTGCATGTGGTATGGTGCAGGTGTTGACCTTCTCCTCTTGACCAGCTATTCCGGTCTTGGCTTGAGAGTGCATGCCTTCCAATTTGGATATATAAGTGCATCTCTCACAAGTCTGAGTGTTGGGAGGTAAGAGGAGAGGGTTGTCTGTGTACATGAGGCAGTTGCTACACTGCCTCAGAATGCCCAAGTTCACCAGGTTAATAGGAGAAAGCAAAGGGAACTGACCTGTACATGCCAGGATGGATGGTCATTATTACTAAGTACTGGAGCTGTTTCCTTGTATATTCCTTTTACAAGACAAATGTCACTCAAGGTATCTGAGTCTGTACAGAGCATGCCAAACACTTGAGAGGAAACGAATACGTAGACCCTGAAAATGTATTTCATCTGTGTGTATGCCACTTTTCTCAGCCCGGAAAATATGTCTGCACTAAATGTATACATGACATATTAACATTACTGGTGCACTAGTCAGTCCATTGTAAGGATATACAATTCATATGTAGTCATTACAAATACATAAAATATGTCAAGTTTATTACCAGTAGTGTAACTAGCTATTTCACTGTCCAGGACCATCCTCCAATCTAGTAACTCACATCAGACTTGTGGGGAAAAAACTCTCTTTTTAAACTGTATACTACAGTTTCTACCTGCCATACATGGAGTGCTGAATCGTTTCATTTCTTTTTTTTAAACAATTTTTATTGATTTTTTTAACAGTACAGCATTCAAACAGAAATACATTGTAGAATGTGCGTGTAATACAGAAGGAAAAAGAAAACACAGTTATGCAAATAAGAATAATAACAACTATAATATTTACAACGCTGTATAGTTAAACAAATTAACAAGCTGCTATTAGGAAAATGAATTAACAAAACCCTTACAAATTATATGAGTTGTTTTCTAGTAAATATTTTAAATTCAACCACAAATGATAAGAATAAGGTGTTTAATAGTTCTGGATTTAATAGTCATCATTTCTAATGGACATAGTTCAGCAAGAACATTCTTGAATTCTGTAAATGAAGGAGAGATTCAGACTTCCAATTTCTGGTTATGATTTTTCTAGCTATTGTCGAAATAGACCATAATAAAGGATATTTCATTCTTCTGATACAATTAGGAATCAGAGTGTTAAACAAAATCAAGGATTTAGATAAAACAAATTTATAAGAGAAAATGGCTTGAAGAAAATTATTAATTTTCTTCCAGTATTGATCCAGAAATATACAATCATAAAACATACGTGGCCACTCTGCTTTGGTTTCTAATTTATATTTCCAACACAATGGGCCGGATTCACGAAGGCTTGCACGGAGTCTAAGAGTAGTGTAAGACTCCATGCAGCCTTCGCGATCCAGGAACAGCCCAAAGTCCGTGTAAGAGACAAGCTAAAACGGCTCTTGCACGGAGTGGGCGTGGATAGGCTAATCACCTCACTTGCAGCCGAATAGCATGCAAATGAGGATAATTAGCGATCCATGAAGCCCAGAACAGCCCGTGTAAGAGCCGTTTTAGCTGCAGAAATGTACTCAGTTGACAACTGAGTATGTTTCTGCAAAAACTGCAATGGAGCCATGTCAGCTCCAAATAAAGGGTGCATATGTGTTAGGCAGCATGCCAATGGCCAAATATGTGGCCATTGGCAAAGTAACCTGATGCAAATATATTAAAAATATAATTTTTTTTTTCGGCGATTGCCGATGTTTAAACCCAGCGCAGTCCCGCGCAAATGGGCTGCGCTGTATAAAACATAAAAACGAAGGTTTTAAACCCACAAATGTGGGTTTTATGCAATACATGGAATGTCAATGCAGGGACCAGCAGACCAAAACCAATATGGCCACCGTGTAGTGGTTGCTAAGGGGGGAAGCTGAGTCTAAGAGATGTAACTAAGCATTAGTAGGCAATCTGATGCAAATGAGTGTTAGGATACTGAATTCCACTGTCACATAGCAAATGAGCACAGTCTGAGTAGTGTAAGAGTTACAGAAGGGGGAGGAACAGAGTAGGATATAGCTGACATCACAGGGGGGAATGGTAGAAAGAAATGCAGTTCATTGGAGGTCAGAGTTACATGACAGATGTCAGACAGATATCATGGAAAGAGGTGTGCCACTAAATAAGCATGAGAAAGTCAAGAAATGGAAGGTGTACACTGTTGCCTACACCAAAGTTTCTTGTTGGGTGTGTATGCGCACGTGTGCGTGCCATGAAGCGCGAGTAAGGCAGTGTGCACGCGTGTAAGGCAAACTGAGCATGTGGGAGCGTGTTGAGAGATGTTTAACACTGTTTGCGCGGGCGTGCACGCGTTTTAATCCGAATAAGCAGATTCTGAACCGTGTAAGTATGTGTGTGCGCGTGTAAGCCACTGTGAGCGTGTTTCTGCTGGTTTACATACGGCTCCTCCCTGAGGAAACAGAGAGGAAAAAGGAAGCAACAGATTTAGTAGGAAGCTAGCAGGGAATACTGCTGGAGCTAGCAGGTGAAAACAATTAGACGCAGGCAATTACACAGGCAGAATAGTAGCCCAGTCCAGCACTTAAAACTCTGCAAACAGCAGTGCAGGATGTTTCTCTCAAGAGACACTGCAAGACAGGAGTTAAGTTATCAGAAGTGAAAACTGAAAAAGCTGAACTCAGAGCAGAAATGTTAGGGGCTGCCATAGCTGTCATAATGAGACATAGGCGACTTGCTGAGGGTGGTGACAATGCAGATGGTGCCAGACAACACACAGTGAGGAGACGGAGAAGAGTGTACAGGCCCAGGGTCACCTACCACGGGTTACATGAGCTGGAGATAGTAGAGCTATAGAGTGGACAGAGACCTCCTGCAGCAAATAGTGGAGCTGTGCAGGCCACGCCTCACACACAGAACCAACAGAGGGAACCCATCCCAGTGGAAACCAAGGTATGTGTTGGCCTAAGAATACTAGCAACAGGTACCTTCCAGAGACCAACTGGTGATATGATGGGGATATCACAGGCATCAGCCTCCAGGGTACTGCACCAGTTCCTGGATGCCATGTCAGCACATGTCGGTGATCATGTATATTTCCCCAATGCCCGTGAGGTATTGGCCAGCAATATGCGTCTCTTCCAGCAAATAGCGGAATACCCTGAGGTAGTGGGTGCAATAGACTGCACGCACATATGCATCAAAGCACCAGCCGGTGAGCGAGGTAGGGCATACATCAACCGCAAGGGCTTCCCCTCCATCAACTGCCAGGTCGTGTGTGATGCCCAGGGCATAATAATGAATGTGTGTGCTGGCTGTCCTGGGAGCTACCATGATTCCCACATCTGGCATTTGACGCAGCTGTACTAGACATTTGCCAATGGGGACATCCCGCACGGACACCTAGTGGGGGATGCAGGTTATGCACTGGAGCCGTGGCTGATGACACCCATCAGAAACGCACACACACCTGAACAGGAACGCCATAATGAGGCACACGCACAAACACGTAATGTAATAGAGCGTGTGTTTGGGCTGCTCAAGTCACGGTTCCAGTGTCTGGACACATCTGGTGGAGCCTTGCAGTACACACCAACTACATGTACCCAAATTGTCATGGTATGTGCTATGCTACATAATATGATCTTGCGAAAACAGCTGCAGCAGGACCAGCATAGGGCCGGGCCAAACAGCCCCCCACCATTGCCAAGGCCATCACAGGCAGAGCAGGACTGGAGGAGGAACAACCTGAGCCTGCCCCAGTAGGCAGAAGGAGGCGTGCCCAGTATGCCCTGGCCTTGGCAAAGAGGCAACGCATAGCACATACACTGGCTCAGTAGGAACCCTGGGAATGATACCCCTCTCTGACTCACTCATATAGTAACAGGGATGCCTAACATGACACAACCTGCTCTCAAACATGTACAGGGAAGTGTAATATGCGCATCCGACAGAGGCAGCCCTGCAGCACCACCTGAGGCATGAATGCTATGTGTTAAGTAATGTAACACCATGTACTATATGCACACCTGAGGACCCTGACTAACATCCTACCCTCACCAAGCATCATGCCACAACATGACAATGAGATGATCAAGTGCAATAATTGACTGAAGTATCGCAGTTAGTCAAAGGGGATCCAATGTGTGCCAGTCTGGGATGACATGCTGAGCATGACATGATGCACCACCTGCTAGGACTGGCGTGCACCTATCAGTGCAGGCCGTATGGATACTGGCAAAGGCTGTTGTTACCCACAGTGTGCCCTGAATAGGTAAGGCTCAAAACACAAACCTATCTCCATAGGTATCAGAAGGGATAAGAATAAGATAAGGGATAAGTCGAAACAGCAAGATGCATGCAGTCTAAACTCACCCAGTATGGAGAATGTTGATATCTGCGCTGTAACAGAAAACTGAGTCAAGGCTCACAACAGCACCCTAACACTACCAGGTTACACCTCATACTGTGCTGTACAGCCTCAAAACATGGAACAAGCTACAAAAAGGAGGGTGACTAGCAAGAATTGTCAAGGATAACCACACCCCCATGTTGGTACCACAACAAAAAGCAGCATGGACTAGCCATGGTCAAGTAACAGTGGCTAAAACTGCCCCCCCAGTTTATAGCCTGCTACAGACTACTGTCCCAACACCAGGAACTGCACCTGGCCTATGCTGGAATACATGAATATATCAAGTCCTCCAAACCACATTATATTGGGTGACTGAAAATACCCAGACATAGACTGGGAGCATTATACTAGCTCCACTAGTGTAGGACAAAAGTTCATAGAATCCATAAACCAAGAGGCCCAGGAACAACGTACCACTTCCACAAGAGGGGTAAGCATACTGGATGTGATAATCAGCAACATGGGTACTGGATGGCAAGATGAGAAGTGTATTGCTCACTGGTAAAACCAGACCATAGAGTAATCACACTGGCTATACAAATCCTAACCACAGTCCCTGGCCAGAAAACCACAGTAGAAAACATGTGTAAAGCAATATTTGCACTCCTCCAAACTGATGTGGAATCCATTAAAGGTCCTGTGCAGGTGCAAAATACGGGCCACACCTCAGAACCTGTAATACAGCCATTCCATGAACACTGCCAGGAATGCTTGGATTATGCAATCCTAAATTAAAACAAGACACAATGCCATACACGCAGGAATCTGGCATGGTGGACACCAGCCATAACCAAACCATGCAAGAGAATGAGGAAGCTACTACATGATAGAGCAAACATAAACAATGAAGTAATCACTGATCAGTAGTATGGCAATAAAATCTGTCCACACATACAATCCACTAAGGCCAGCCACAACAAGTTGAATCTGTGAATACTGAGGCAATGTTACACCTGCCCCAAGTACACAGACAACCCCCAACTCCACCCAAGAAATACAAATATATGTGAGAGATGCAACCATCTATCCAAACTGGAGGCTGAGCTCCCTCAACTCAGTACTCCCAAAACTAGTCAGGAGGAGAAGGTAACCACACACACACCACAAACACAGTCCCATATAGACCTATCACAACTGCAAACCAAACACATAAACACAGAAAAACATTCCCGGAGGCACAAATTACAAACACAGCACACCAACAGAGGCCTCTAAAGCAGACACCCAATCAAACAACCTCCAAACATAGCACATGCAACACATAGTACACAAAGCTGGTGTGCCAAACAGTCACAGGCCAGAAGGAGAAACAACATGCCTGATACAGTTGTAATAAGTGACTCCATAGTCAGACACACTGCTGTCCCACACACCAGACTGAACAAGGGAAAGGGTACAGTAAGCTGCCTGTAGGCTGCCACAATACGCCACATAACAGAAGTATGCAGGTCACTCCAAAGCAAGTAGAAATATGATGCAGTCATAGTCCATGCTGGTGTGAATGACCTGAGATGTACCTCCCTAGACTACATGAAAAGAGACATAGATGAGCTCTCTGATTATGTAGTCCAGGCCGGTATGACACTCACCATTTGCAGCATCCTACCCTTACCAAAAATAATGCCACAGTACAAACACGGAATGATCAGTCATAGCAAGTGGCACACTTACTGGTGTCATTCCAAGGGGATCCAATGTCTGTCTGCTTGGGATGTCATGCCTGACAAGCCACGCAGCTGTTCTTGGGATGGCTTGCACCTGTTACCCCTGGGCGTCTGGATATTGGATAAGGCCTTTGCCACCTCCATAGAGCCTTTTGTAGGCAAGGCTGAAAAGACTGACCCACCACCCTAGAAAACATAAGTGGAAAGAAACATAAGGGTAATGCTGACCAATGCCAGATGTGTAAACCCCAATATGCATGCTCCCAAGGCCATCCCCAGTATGGAGAACATTGATGTCTGTGCAGTGACAGAAACCTGCTGCAAGCCTCCTGACAGCACACCAGCACTACCAGGTTATACCACATATCATGTGTCATGGCCCCAAAACCTGGAACAAAACATAAAAGGAGGGTGAGTATCCATATTCAGCACAGACACCCATACGTCCAGGTAACTGACAATGCACAAGGCATTGGAGTCCACCCATGTGCAACTAACTGTAGGCAAGACTGCTGTACAGTCTGTAGCATGCTACAGACCACACTCTCACACACAGGAACCCCACCCAGCCGTCCTGAAGACACTGGACAGTATGAATGTCCCACCAAATACCAAACAAGGTACCACAAATTACCACATAGGTGGTAAACCATTATGTATGGAAGGAGTAACCAGGGACCTAGGGACACAAGTGGACAGTAACCTATTATGTGACACCCACATTGCCAATGTGGCTAGGAAGACTGTCTACATTTGACACCGTATCAGGAAAGGATTCACATCTACGTCAACAGAGGTCATTGTGCCCCTATATTGTTCTCTTATCACACCCATAATCTAGTACAATGCCTCATATGGGATGTACCTTACCTGACACCTGCAGCAGTTAGAAAGACCTCAAAGGTACCTCACCAAGAGGATAAAGGGTCTCAAATATATGTCATATGCTGCCTGGCTGTAGACACCCCAGCTGAATGCAGTCACATACTGCCTACACAGAGGCATTGCATGCCTGTTGTAGAAGGCCATGCCCAACGCAGGAGTAATGGACATGCTCCACCCCAGAAAACTCAAAGCCATCGGAGCTGTGAGAGTGAGAGATGTCAACCTCAACAAATAATGAAATAGGATGTGCTGGTGGGACAGATACATAATCCAGAGGCTCCCCACACCCTGGATCAGAATCCCACTCCATGTTAGGCAGAGCCCCTCACTGACACTCTTCAACAGGAATCTTGCCAAGTGGATGGATGATTGTAGAGTTACACTGGGGGTCTTCACTGTGTCATGTCCAGACAGAGGCACAGCAAAGCAAATCATAAATGGCCATAATATTCACATAGCAAGGGTGGCAAAAGCCACACACACTCTGGCTAGGCTAACAAATGCCCTAGGGTGGATAGCCTAGTATGAACCTATGAACCTATGAAGATACAAATTGTTCAGGACACTAAGGATAACCCCAAGGCTTTCACAACTGATGGTAGGAACCATGTTGGGAATTCACAGATATGCTCTGAATCACACAAATATCACAAACACACACACATATTGCCAACATACATCCTGACAAGTGCAGTGCAAACCCCCCCCCCCGAATGCAGAATATCTATCCCAGCAGACTGCTGGCCCCCTGACATTGCAGATGCTGAGGTAACAGCCAGCATCTACAAAGCAAAACACACAGCAGCAATGGTATGAGATGGTGTGGGCTTAGTGCAACATGGAGTCCAAGATGAATGGAATGCCAAATCACACTACTGCTCAATGTCAGCCTTACCACAGAATATGTACCCAAAGAGCAGTGTACAACAACAGTGGTCCTTCTCAACAAAGGTGTTGCCTGAATGGATACTGAAAACTACTACCCCAGAATCCTGAGAAGCTCGGTCTGCACAGCTATGGAAAGGATCAGCATGTACCACAGACATAAAGATATTGGGGACCTACTGACACCAGACCCTACCCAGTGTGGCTTTCTTAAGTGCAGATCCTGCCCCTAAACATGTTTGATTCAATTGAAACAGTCATTAAGGTCATTGATGAGGGCAATGTGGTCCACACAGCGTAGCTGGACCTTGCAAAGGCTTCTATACAATACCCTACGTGTTCATTATAGATAAGCTCACCAGCTTAAATATAAACCCCTATGTCAGTAGAGGGGTTGCAAACCAGACCAAGGACAGAACAGACATGGTCAGACATGCTGCAGCCATGTCATACTACAAACCAGATATAACTGGCATCCCACAAGGCTTGGTCCTGGGATCTCCCTCGTCTGGTATATATGTCCCATAGGTACAGGCAAACATGGAAGGACTGTGTCCGAACATGTTTGCAGAGGACTACAAACTGCTCACCACATATGATCCACCAGCTGACACAAGCATCCCACAAAAGGGCCACATAGAAACAGACAACTGGTGCCATAGCCATGTCAGCAAGCTAATTGCAAAAAAGTGTATAGTCAAACCCCATGGATATACGGTAAGTGCCCACCAATTACCACATAGGTGTTAACCCATTATGTAGTTAACATGTAATGAGAGACCTGGGGACACAAGGTGATAGATATCCTGCATTGAACAAACATGTGCTGTAGTGTTTACAGAAACATACCATATACCCACCTAATCATGAAGGTTGTCAGATCTAGATAAGGGGAGGTCATTGTGGCTCTGCAGTCATCCTTCATCAGCGGTACAATTGACTACAATAGCCCCTGTGGGATGTACCTCAGCAGACACCTCCATCAACCGTAAAGTCCCCAACAGTACCTCACCAGGAGTATCAAAGAGCTTGCACAGATGCCATGTGTTGCCTGTGTTGCTGGTATCAATAAACATGCTGCACCTTGTACAATCTGAATGGCAGTGAGCTATGCACATGAGAGACCTGAACCCCAGCACTGACTTACATAGGACAAGCTGTACTGCATGATCCATAACACAGAAGCCACCCCACCCATGAGTGAACCCCCAGTACAGGCTACCCATAGAGTCACTTATCAATCTTCCTCAATAGGAATCTTGATGAGTGGATGGGAGATGGTAGCTTTATCCTGGGTATCACTGTCATGTCACAGGTAGACAGAGGCACAGTATACTAACCATGACATATGTCATGGCAAACTCCACTTACAATGTGTGTTGAAGGACAAACACACTCTCCAACTAGCATTAGACATGGACTAGGGCACATCGCTAGTGTTTGCAAATGTACACCTATGTTGTGGAATACACTACCAATGTTGGACAATCCTGGTTTAAGTAGTTCATATCTGAACAGAATGCAACATGGTCAGATGTACACAACTGGCCCCTAACCAGGCTGTTGTGCTCACTATCGAAATGTAAAGCAGTGATAGCACTAAAGCCCAGGATACTGTCCACCACAGTCAAAGTACTACCAGTACACTATACAGTACTACAGTGTTAGGTCAGTGTGAAAGGATGTTGACAACTGTATGCAAAGTATCCCATGCAAACACTGCAGGCACAGTATAATCCTGTTGTGTTCACACGCAAAGCAGTTGTACAGTAACTACACAACATGACACACAACACACAACCATAAACGGGTGATATTTGTTGAAGTTCACACTCATCCACAAATGTGGTGGGCTGCAGAGTCCAACATATGGAATGCTCACACTGGGCATGCTCACACACTTTGATAAATGAGACATATGTCAGACAACATGCCATGGGAAGGCTGAACTGGGCATGCTCACACACTTAGGCCAAATCTCAGTTTAGCAGTTGGACACACATATCTGGTATTTTTACGTGTTATTCCAGGAACCAACCACATTACAGCAGTCTGTCCAGTGCACTCAGTTAAATGACTACAGAGACATACGTGATATAGTGGATCCCTCTCATATGCAAACATCTTCCACAGATGCACAAGTTGTTCATACAAACAGGGAATGCTATGGCAATAAAGATGTGCAAACAGTCTATCAGCAACAAATAATGTGCATTTGACAATTAAACATATGGGTGTAGAGGTCAACACTAGGCTGTTTGCCCTAGGGAATGACAGCTTAGCCAGAGTGTGCTTGGTGTCTGCCTCCCCACAGGATGCACATTCCCCTTTCTAAACACCAATGATGTCAGCACCCTATAAGTACAGCAGGAGAAAAGCAACTTCCCAGTAATGCGAATAGCGTGCTCTGCTAATGCATCTGTCACAAGTGTCATAACATAGTTAGGTAGGGGTTTGAATCTTGCAAATGCTAAGTGTGTGTGTGGGAGAGAAATGTCCCTTTTGGCAACTGGGAAAACACACTACAGGATGCACATTTAACCCTTTCTAAACACCGATGATGTCAGCACTCTATAAGTACAGCAGGAGAAGAGAAACCTTCCAGTAATGCGAATAGCGTGCTCTGCTAATGCGTCCGTCTCAAGTGTCATAATATAATTAGGTAGGGGTTTGAATCCTGCAAGTGTGTGTGTTTGTCAGAGGGGGGTTAGTGGGTGTGCAATTTTGGGTGAGGGAAATGTCCCTTTTGGCAACTAGGAGAACAGACTACAGGATGCACATTCCCCTTTCTAAACACCGATGATGTCAGCACTCTATAAGTACAGCAGGAGAAGGGAAACCTCTCAGTAATGCGAATAGCACGCTCCGCTAATGCGTCCCTCTCAAGTCTTATAATATAATTAGGTAGGGGTTTGAATCCTGCAAATGGCAAGTATTTGTCTGAGGGGGAGTTAGTGTATGTGCAATTGTGTGTGAGTGAAATGCCCCTTTTGGCAACTAGGAGAACAGACTACAGGATGCACATTCCCCTTTCTAAACACTGATGATGTCAGCACTCTATAAGTATAGCAGGAGAAGAAAAACCTCCCAGTAATGCAAATAGCGTGCTCTGCTAATGCGTCTGTCTCAAGTGTCATAACATAATTAAGTATGGGTTTGAATCCTGCAAGTGTGTGTGTTTGGCTGAGGGGGGTTAGTGTGTGTGAGGGAAATGTCCCTTTTGGCAACTAGGTGAACAGACTACAGGATGCACATTTCCCTTTCTAAACACTGATGATGTCAGCACCCTATAAGTACAGCAAGAGAAGGGAAACCTCCCAGTAATGTGAATAGCACACTCTGCTAATGTGTCCGTCTCAAGTGTCATAACATAGTCAGATAGGGGTTGGAATCCTGCAAATGGCAAGTGTGTGTTTTTGGCTGAGGGGGGTTAGTGTGTGTGAGGACAATGTCCCTTTTGGCAACTAGGTGAACAGACTACAGGATGCACATTTCCCTTTCTAAACACTGATGATGTCAGCACCCTATAAGTACAGCAAGAGAAGGAAACCTTCCAGTAATGCGAATAGCACACTCTGCTAATGTGTCCATCTCGAGTGTCATAACATAGTCAGATAGGGGTTTGAATCCTGCAAATGGCAAGTGTGTGTTTTTGGCTGAGGGGGGTTAGTGTGTGTGAGGACAATGTCCCTTTTGGCAACTAGGTGAACAGACTACAGGATGCACATTTCCCTTTCTAAACACTGATGATGTCAGCACCCTATAAGTACAGCAAGAGAAGGGAAACCTCTCAGTAATAGCGCGCTCCGCTAATGCGTCCGTCTCAAGTGTCATAATATAGTTAAGTAGGGGTTTGAATCCTGCAAATGTGTGTGTGTTTGGCTGAGGGGAGTTAGTGTGTGTGAGGGAAATGTCCCTTTTGGCAACTAGGAGAACAGACTACAGGATGCACATTTCCCTTTCTAAACACTGATGATGTCAGCACCCTATAAGTACAGCACGAGAAGGGAAACCTCTCAGTAATGCGAATAGCACACTCTGCTAATGTGTCCGTCTCGAGTGTCATAACATAGTCAGATAGGGGTTTGAATCCTGCAATTGGCAAGTGTGTATTTTTGGCTGAGGGGGTTAGTGTGTGTGAGGAAAATGTCCCTTTTGGCAACTAGGTGAACAGACTACAGGATGCACATTCCCCTTTCTAAACACTGTTCTGCTGAAGGCCATGGCTCTGGCACAAGTTGTCTGTTTCTATGATGCCCCTTTGGAAGATGCGTGTGTCGGCTGGAGAGTCGATTATGGTGGCCAGTTCGCAGTCATCTGCATATTTGGTCAGCCACAGTCCGTCTGTGTTGGCCTGTACCTCCAATAAATATATACCAAACAAGAGAGGTCCCAGGACTGAGCCTTGTGGGACACAACTCGTAACTGGTTTGGAGTCTGGCATGGCTCCAGCAATTCTAACCATGTGGGTTCTGTCCTTGAGCCACTGTGCAATCCATCTAGTGACATAGGGGCTTATATTTAAGCTGGTGAGCTTCTCTAGAATGCCCAAGTGGGGTATTGTTGTGAAGGCTTTTGTGAGGTCCAGGTAGGCTGTGTGAACCACCTTCCCCTCGTCAATGGCCTTGGTGACTGTTTCAAAGAAATCAACCAGGTTAAACCTGGTAGTGCTGGTGTGCTCTCAGTAGCCCTGAACCAGGCATCTGTTACTGCACAGATATCGATGTTCTCCATGCCAAGGAGTGTTTTGGGTGCATGCATCTGGATGTTTAGACTTCTGGTGTTGGGTAGCATTACTCTTAGTTTCTTATCCCTTGTGATACCTATGAAGGTGGGTTTGTCATTTGAGCCTTGCCTAACATAGGCACTATAGGGGTAGCAAGAGCCTTTGCCAATATCTGAAAGCCCAGGGTGACAGGTGCAGGCCGTCCCTAGCGAAGCAGGTAGTTCAACAGAAGATGAATATGTGAAGGTGTAGTGCCTGTGATTAGTTAGCAGTAGCATATATGACTGCTCACGTGGACACATGCCAGGTAAGTCATATGCACTGTGTCACAGGCAATGTACATGTGAACAGGACAAACAGTGACATCCTGTCAAGTGGGACATGGACATACATATATTAAGCTATGCAGATGGCACTAGGAGTCCACAGAAGCTCTATAACTATGCATTGCAGGTGTGATCAGTATTCCAGGGTAATTGCAAGCAAACATGCATGCAAACAAAGCTACAGTAAACAGGGCTGCATGTAGTCCATTGTACAACAAACAAGCTGTACCAGTTCCAGTAGGTAACACTGCAAATATGCAGGCACTATGCACATGTACATGGAAATACACGGGTCAGATGGCTAGGGTCCAGTCTCAGTGCACACAAGTGTACAGACCATGTACTGTCAGGATGTACAATAACTGGATGGAAACCCATGTGCTCATACCTGCAGTAATACACATGTCAAATAACAGACACTGAGCCTTCACTCAGTGGTTCCATACTTAGTAGGATGTATGCTACCTGGCCTGCCACCACAGTATCCCTGACATATATGGGGACTCTCCCTCCTGTGACAGTTAGTTTTGTGTGTTGGGGCTGTCTAGCATGGTATGAGATGTGAGCATGCAGTGCTAGGGTGCTCCTGTGTGTCCTGTACCAGTCGTGTAGTACTGCACACATATCAACATCCTCAAACATCTGCATTGCAAAGTCCAGTGTGGGCAACATGCCACTTGCAATTTACATGTCCATCATTGCGTATTACTACATTCATTACCTTATCCCCTGTGTTACCTATGTATGTAGCCTTCTGTTGACATCATTACCACCAGTATGCCAACATGTGCAGATGATACACTATGGTACTTACCATGGGTGTAGACAACAGGACATGACAATCACACACTTACTGCATCAGGCATGCTGTGATATACCCACAATTAATTCAGCACACAGTACTGTTAAAAACATGATACTATTACTACACATCTATGTGGTCACCCTGTGCATCAGCAACATGTTAACTTGTACCTGCACAGTTGTTACAGATTGCAGGAGGTGGCACAGTTTCATCATATGCACAGGGTGTGAACTTGGTATGCCTGAGTCAGCCACCGATACCACCAATTGACATGTATGTGTATGTGTATTGGTGAGGGACAGCAGTAGAAGGTGGGGCAATGTTGATGCAGTGTGTGCGTATGCGTAGCCCTAGGTGTTGTCAATTTGCATGTGTGTATGGATGCACACAGTTCCACCTCATGGCTGCCATATACTGGTGTTTGTGGACAGCCACAGACTGTACCTGCCAGGTCATACAGATCAGTGTCTCTGGCCACGGACACGGTACCTGTGCCTTGCAGGGGTGCTACGGACCGTATCCGGTACCAACCCAGACTGGGTACTGTCATCAGAAGCAGGTGTTCATTGACTGGACACAGATCCCTGTCGGGCCCGGTCAGAGCCACGTGCACGTGGTCTCCTGGGGCGGTCTGATGACAGCACAGACCCAGCATTGCTGGGGCTGCTGCTGGCACTACTGGGCGGCCGCGGCCCTGTTGTCATCCGCGACAACTGCCAGCTGCTGCTGTTGCTGGCATACGGCCATGTTGACACCTCAACCGCCCACCATCGCCCTGGCTCATGGACATGTAGTTGTGGAACCGGTCTAATATGTCCCCACAACGTCTGTCTATGACATCGGTGAAATCACGGATGGCAGCCGCAATGTCACGCATACTGTCAGTCATGGCTGTGTGACATGCTGTCAGCTCCCTCAGACCCTGTCTGGTGTAGCGTTCCATACGTGACTGTGCCTGCATGACAGCCCGAAACATAGCTGAGGTTGTAAGACCTCTGTGGGCACGTCTGACAGGGGCAGTACGCCCACGGATGCTCCCACTAGAACCCCTGGACATCTGTCTGTGTGGTACCATCTCTGGGCCATGCCCATGGCTGCTGTGTGGGGAGGCATGTGCCACAGATACCACATTACCCTGGTCAATGCCCACTGTATGCTGTCCATCACCTAGGGACATTGGTGACAAAGGGTGTATTGGCAGGATAACTGTGCGCATTGATGGGGTCGACAGCTGTGTACTGTCAATCAGCTGACCAATGGCGGACCCTGGCATACTTTCCTGTGCCATTACACAGATGTCATCATTATCAGTACCCACGACACCTGATTCAGGTTCCCTGCTACATGACACCAGAGCAGCAACAGAACCTGTGGGAGGGAAACAGGAAACACAGTTTACAATGTCTACACATTACCAGTGATGCACACATGCACACATGCACACATGCACAGGTGCACACATGCACACATGCACACATGCACACGTGCACAGGTGCACACATGCACACATGCACACGTGCACACATGCACACATGCACACGTGCACATGTGCACACATGCACACGTGCACACATGCACACATGCACAGGTGCACACATGCACACATGCACAGGTGCACAGGTGCACAGGTGCACACATGCACACATGCACACAGTTTCACACAATTGTACAGTACTCAGTATGCGTGATATCAGCACACAGACACAGACACACCTACATGCATACAAAGAACACTACTAAGTGAGCCAAATAGTACTATTACTATCAACACTATTACAGGAATTGTTAATACACACTCACCAGCATGGATAGGCTGCATTGCTGTTATACCAGAGGGTCCTGCAGACGTGAAGAAACTAATGTCAGTGGGCACAACTGTGCCATTGTTACTGAGTATGATACAGGTCAGTAGTACAACAGTCGCCTTTCACAGGTCAGCTGCTAATATTGAGGATATCACACTTGCACATTAAATACTATGGTGACAGCTACAAACCAAGGACACACCTCACACATGCATTAACTACCAGTGTACACAACAGTCAACTATACATATGGCATATTACCTGCACGTTCACTGTCTTGCTGCTGCATGGCTCCAGCCTCCATCATAATGCATGTCTGCTGCTGTTGTTGTTGCTGGCGGACTGGAGCCACTACACTCACGAGTAGTCCCTCCAGTCTGGTGAGTGGGGGATGTGTAGCCACCCCACCACCTGTGGCGACCTGTTGCCTGTGGATATCCGACGCTGATGGACATGTCTGATTAAATCACTGCAGTGATGTCGTACCTGCTCATATGTCCTATTATGCGTGCCTATGTCATTTACCCGACGGACAAGGTCTTGCCACAGTGCAGCCCTCTCCTGCTGATTCTGGCTGGTGCGGGAAAAGAGTATTGCATAATCCTGCACCAGGCTCTGGTGTATCTCCTCATCCTCAGCTGTGGAGTAGGTGGGATTCCGCAGGTGGGCCATGTACCTGAGAAAGAAAATAACCTGATATCAGCAATATATGTCAGCAGAATTTGGCACACATACTACACATGCTACTTGACTGTTATGATACAAGATATCTCACATATGTAGCATCTGTCTGTCTATTGGTGGATACACATGTAAATAGCCAGGTTTCAGTGCTCAGCCAGCAACTGTGCAACAGTACCTGGCACACTCCATACGACATAGTACCAAACCCCAGCAGTCAGAACACTGATTCAGGTCAAGAGCACCTCCTCACTCTGGGGGTTTGTATCTAGGTACTGTATGGCCTACATCATCGACTACTGTGAGCTGACCACACACTGATTGCCCTGGATATACATATCCCACCTCCACCACCAGCACAAACGACTATAGTGCATAACATTACAGATGCAAACTTTACACTTTGTAACAGTGACATGGTATCCTTTCAGCCCACTGGGCCAGTGGCAGATACAACCCACAATGCTGACTCCTACACAATTGCTTTCTACAGACATCTCCGAGAATGCATGGATCATGCAATCCCATATATGACCAAGACACTCTCCACAAAGGGACAGCATCCTGTTTGGTGGACCCCAGCCATAGACAGATTGTATTACAGAAGATGGAAGCTACTGCAAGACAGAGCATAATTACATAAAGGGAGGGCATGTCTGAGCAGCACTAGTAAGGATCTATTTTCCATCATACAAACATCCATGGGCAACTTTGAGAGGGAAATCAAGAGGGACACTACAGATAACCAGAAGGCCTTCTTCAGTTATGTTAGCAACCTGGTCAGGATCCATCCTCTATGCCCATAGTTAGTACACAACAACACATATTTCACTGACACCACAGATATTGACAACATTGTGGCAGACAGGTTCAGTGCAGGTGTCACCCGCCCTCTCCCCCAAAATAAGACATAGTTATCCCAGTTGACTGTAACCTCCCTGTCATCACAGATGTCCAGGTGAGAGCCACCCTCAGGACAGCAGAATACACAACATGAATGGGACCTGATGGTATCCCCAGTTGCATGCTACATAAACTCTGACAGGAGCTAAACACACATATAGAAGTGCTATGTAACACTAGCCTGACTACAGGATATGTACCTGTACACTGGCGCACAGCAGCAGTGGTTCCACTCCACGAAGGAGGCACCTCAACATACCAATACAATACAACACAATATATTACATTACAATACAATACTATACAATATGCTATTGCCCCTGGGACTACAGCAGCGTACTGTTCTGCTACCCTGACCATTGTGACACGTGGTGTGATGGTACCTGCTGCTGTCACACAGTTACACAGGGTGACTCATATGGCATATTACCTATCGGACTAACATTCAGCAGGGGTATGTGTGACATGTACTCATGGGGAGTCTTGCTTCTTAACACTGTGTGGTTTATTGCAGGGTATGTCTTATCTGTGGGTAGGAACTTTTACCTCCACATGTGCACTCTATTGCAGTGGCACGGACGACACACAGCAGACATTTAGATTGTGGATGGTGTGAGGTGTTACTATGGTTGTTGGACATCTGTCATGGGTGTGACTTACATATGTAAATCCGGGAGTGGTAACCTCTATGTGGGTAGTATATGTGTACTCTGTGGTGTTGTCAGTCACTGTGCATTGGTAATGTGTTTGAGTGCATTGTCACAGTGATGTACATGTCACTGTGTCCTTCTCCATATCTGTAGCTGTCATGTGAGGTCCATACCATGGCATCCATTATGTGGTGTGGAGGGGTACACCGACCTACATGTCCATAGCTGACACACCATGTCTGCTGACACATACCATGTGCAGGTATTCCAGGGATAGTGTGCCACCATGAATATCATTGGGGCCACTATTGTACACATTTATGACCCTGTTCACCCCCGACACATGCAGTGGTGGGCAGCCAATCACATATCTGGTGGTTACTGGTGTAGGTGATTTGGAATGTGGTATGGTACTCCGGTTTTGACACTGGTGTTCACTCCATGCCTTTGTCGCCAGGCACCTGTTGCAATACATCTGTACACATGTGCCTCACTCAGACTTTATATACATCTCTCTCTCTCTCTCTCTATATATATATATATATATATATATATATATATATGTGTATATAAATATATCTATGGGCATGTTGGTGAAGTGAACAGAGGGGATGAGGAAGTGATGGGTAGGTATGGTGTTAAGGAGAGGAATGCAGAAGGTCAGATGATTGTGGATTTTGCGAAAAGGATGGACATGGCTGTGGTGAATACGTATTTTAAGAAGAGGGTGGAGCATAGGGTGACGTACAAGAGTGGAGGAAGATGCTCACAAGTTGATTATATACTATGTAGGAGGGCCAGTCTTAAGGAGATTGGAGACTGTAAAGTGGTGGCAGGTGAAAGTGTAGTTAAGCAGCATAGATTAGTGGTATGTAGAATGACGTTGGTGATCAAGAAGAGGAGGAGGAATGTGAAAGCTGTGCCAAGGATTAAATGGTGGAAGTTAAAAAGGGTGATTGTGAAGTGGAGTTTAGGGAAGAGTTAAGACAGGCACTGGGAGGCAGTGGAGAGTTACCGAATAGCTGGGTAACTACAGCAGAACTAGTAAGGGTGACTGCTAGAAAGGTGCTTGGTGTGACATCTGGACAGAGGAAGGAGGACAAGGAGACCTGGTGGTGGAATGAGGAAGTACAGGAGAGTATACAGAGGAAGAGGCTGGCGAAGAAGAAGTGGGATTGTCAAAGAGATGAAGAAAGTAGACATGAGTATAAGGAGATGAGGCATGGCAAAGAGAGAGGTGGCAAAAGCTAAGGATAGGGCATATGGAGAGTTGTATGAGAGATTGGACACTAAAGAGGGAGAAAAGGACCTGTACCGATTAGCTAGACAGAGGGACAGAGCTGGGAAAGATGTGCAGCATGTAAGGGTGATAAAGGATAGTGAGGGAAAGGTACTCACAAGAGAGGAGAGTGTGTTGAGTAGATGGAAAGAGTATTTTGAGAGGCTGATGAATGAAGAGAATGAGAGAGAGAAGGTTGGATGATGTGGGGATAGTGAATCAGGAAGTGAAACAGATTAGCAAGGAGGAAGTAAGGGCAGCTATGAAGAGGATGAAGAATGGAAAGGCTGTTGGCCCAGATGACATACCAATGGAAGCATGGAGGTGCTTAGGAGAAATGGCAGTGGAATTTCTAACTAGATTGTTTAATGAAATTTTGGAAAGTCAGAGGATGCCTGAGGAGTGGAGAAAAAGTGTTTTGGTACCTATCTTTAAGAATAAGGGTGATGTGCAGAGCTGCAGTAACTACAGAGGGATAAAACTGATTAGTCACAGCTTGAAGTTATGGGAAAGAGTAGTGGAAGCAAGGTTAAGAAGGGAGGTGATGATTAGTGATCAGCAGTATGGTTTCATGCCAGGAAAGAGCACTACAGATGCAATGTTTGCTCTGAGAGTGTTGATGGAGAAATACAGAGAAGGTCAGAAGGAGTTGCATTGCGTCTTTGTAGACTTGGAGAAAGCATATGACAGGGTGCCTAGAGAAGAGTTGTGGTATTGTATGAGGAAGTCGGAGTGGCAGAGAAGCGTAAGAGTGGTACAGGATATGTACGAGGGTAGTGTGACAGTGGTGAAGACTGCAGTGGGAGTGACAGATCCGTTTAAGGTGGAGGTGGGATTACATCAAGGATCAGCTCTGAGTCCTTTCTTATTTGCAGTGGTGATGGACAGGTTGACAGATGAGATCAGACAGGAGGCCCGTGGACTATGATGTTTGCAGATGACATTGTGATCTGTAGTGAGAGTAGGAATCAGGTTGAGGAGACTCTGGAGAGGTGGAGATATGCTCTAGAGAGCAGAGGAATGAGGGTCAGCAGGGCTAAGACAGAATATATGTGTGTAAATGAGAGGGAGGGTAGAGGAATGGTGAGGATGCAGGGAGTAGAGTTGGTAAAGGTGGACGAGTTTAAGTACTTGGGATCAACAGTTCAGAGTAATGGTGAATGTGGAAGAGAGGTGAAGAAGAGAGTACAGGCAGGGTGGAATGGGTGGAGAAGAGTGTCAGGAGTGATTTGTGACAGACGGGTATCCGTAAGAGTGAAAGGAAGGTCTACAAGAGTGTAGTGAGACCAGCTATGTTATATGGGTTGGAGACAGTGGCATTGACAAAAGGCAGGAGTCAGAGCTGGATGTGGCAGAGTTAAAGATGTTAAGATTTGCAATCGGTGTGACTAGGATGGATAGGATTAGGAATCGGTATATTAGAGGGTCAGCTCATGTTGGACAGTTTGGAGACAAAGCAAGAGAGACGAGATTGCGTTGGTTTGGACATGTGCTGAGGAGGGATGATGGGTATATTGGGAAAAAGATGCTAAGGATGGAGCTGCCAGGTAAGAGGAATAGAGGAAGGCCTAAGATAAGGTTTATGGACGTGGTGAGAGAGGACATGCAGGCGGTTGGTGTGACAGAGCAAGATGCAGAGGATAGGAAGAAATGGAAAGAGATGATCCGCTGTGGCGACCCCTAACGGGAAAAGCCGAAAGAGAATGATGATATATATATATATATATATGTCTGTATACATATACACATATATATATATTGATGTACATATATTGCTATAGATGTGGAGAGGTGGGGGACACAGAGGGGGTGTGAGTGACAGAGTGGGTGGGACAGGCTGTGTTGAAGGTCGTCATATACAGTCATACCTGTAGATAGTCAGATCAGTCTGCCTATGTATATGTATCTACATATATCTATATCTGTATGTGTGCATTACATAGATATGTTTGTACAATATTCTATCTACATCTGTCTATGTATTCCTACATCTCTCTCTCTATGTATGTATACATATATGCATATCATATATATATATATATATATATATATATATATATATATATATATATACACATACATATGTTGACATACATACGTATCCATATGTTAGACAGGTATATCAACATGTTTGTCTACCATACTGTATACACACACTAACATACTGCTAAACATACATAAATGTGAAACCTAATTTGTACATGGCACTACAACCTACAATCAACCAACATTGATATGTGCACATAGATGCTCTCACATACAAATGTATGTACAGCCTTCACTGATAGTTGCTGTATGTCCCCTGCCCTTTACACATCTTCATATACATATGGATACAGACCAATGACACATATGGAGGGTTCACAGTATGTAGACCTTTATAGTATTACTTTACATTACCTGTGTTTGTCACAGCTGCTTGTGTTGCCATCTGGTTCTCTGTCCTGCTGCTCCACTTCCCAGTTGTCAGCTTTCAGGTGGCTGTTGCTGAACAATTTGTTTGTGTCTGCTTAATTGCAATTTTCTCTGTCTCTGTCTCTGTCTCTCTCTCTCTCTGTCTGTCTGTCTCTCACGTCCTTCTCAGGGTGCAATGAAAGTATTGCATGTGTGGACTGGGAGTACAGCATACTTTTGTAGGTATCTGCATATGCCTATGTGATGGCCTCTGCACCAATTGTTAGCCAGCATTTGCTAATTGCATGCAGCCAGTTGTGTACTGATTGCAGTTCTCACTGTGATTTCAGAACAGTGCTATAAAAGGTATGTGAGATAGGCGTAGCCCTTTCAGATTTTAAGGGCAGGGACCATGCTGTTATGCTGTGGACAATGTTCTGTGAGTGTAAAGGTTGGTATCTCTCTCATATTTCCAGGTGTGTTGTAGATTAACATTCCTCCATTCATTTCTCCAGTTTCCTGTACTAACTGTGTATGTACACTGACACCTACAACTACTACTACTGTTAATGTGTGTGTGTGCTTTCCTTTCACTTTTGCTTGCACTTTGTTGCTAAGGCTTCAATAGTTGCCCTTTACAGTCACTACTTGTATGCCTGCTAGGTGTCCTGACTGTAGTGTGCTGCTGTAGCTTTCCTATTTTCCATGTACATTCACACCTTGGAATGCTTGCTATATCTGCTAGGGTGTTACAGCATGCAGTGTGGTCTGGCCATGGTGTGGGCCTTGACATCTATTAGGGTATTTGAGTATGCTGTTGAGCAGGCCCCAGAGACTTTCAGGTTCATCTGTTATGTGCCTCATGGAATGGTACATATCAGTGGGGTACACCCATTAAAATGTCTGGTATGCTGCAGTTGTGACTGTGGGTTAGCATGAGCATATGTATTACTACACTTTTTCTGCTATGCAAGTGATGAACACTTTCAGGACTCCATAGTTACCATTGCATGTGTTACACCTTTCTGCCTACTGTTTGTACATTTCACATGGGGTCTGTGGGGCATCCCTGTAAGTCATTCACTGTTACTATGTCTAGGCTCTTAACTATTCAAATATGGTGGTGTCAGACCCGTCATGTGTACAGATATTTGCAGGTTGTCCACATTTCTGCCTCATATTTTGGTCAATATCTCATGTACCTTTTTCTGGCAAATCACTCTGGGCTCAAGTCAGAATATGGTGACAAACATTCAAGTTTCAGGCTGCATACCCTTCCAAACATCCCACAAAGTGCAGACCCTGTTACTCTCTGAACTGTCTGCGTTTGTTGTAACATTATTTGTAATGTGTCCCTGGTTTTGGGCCTTTGCTCCACATATTTTATTACTTGGTCCAGATGTGTTCCTGTAAGAGGTTGTGGGGTATGGGCAGTGCTTATCCTGCTGTGAGTATGTGTGTGGCTTGCAAGGTGCTATAGTGACATTATTACCTACTAGCTTCCAACTAGCATGGCTGTTTCTGTTCACACACTACTATTATGGAAATCCACTAGTTTTGATAGTAATTCTAAATGGCATGCTTTGTGTACTACACATCTATATTCCCTTTACATTCATTCCTTCTATTACATGATATATTTATTTTAGCACAATGTTCTTGTATAAGAGTCATGGCTTAGTGGTAAGTCATGCAGACTACTGTTTCCTGGGTTCACGACTCACAGTGGGATTTTATTTTGCTTTTGAACTGAGTACAGGACCTGTCAATCAAAGTGAGTAAGGCACTTTTAAGCAGTTGTAACCGAGTTAGCACTGGTTTGCGCGGAGCTCACGCATGCGGAAACTCCGCTCAAATGGGGTACGCTGCTTTAAGCCTCATTTGGCTATCGGCACGCATATTACGCTCAGCTCAGTTAGGGGCACATAGATTTAGCATGTTAGACCACTGCTCAGCTACGGGCACTCATTTTGCGCCAGTTAAACCACTGCTCATCTACTGGCACATGCACTCACTCTGTTAAACTGTAGCTCAGCTATGAGCACATCTGGCATTTTTTCTTCTTTTGTTACCTCACATGTCTTCAATATAAATGGGCTATTTCATTACATTTTACATAAATTGTGGTTTTTATGTGTACATATTTGTCAGGGACTTGTATCCTGCTTATTTTGAAAAAAAAAAAATTGGTGTTGTGGGGGCTCGAACTATGAATGCCTGTTCTTCAGCCAACATCTCTACCGCTACGCTATTGCTTCCTGGCTTATTTTGCATATTTAGTTCTTATATGCTTTCCCACTGACTGCTAACTGTAGCTGCACTACGGGCACGCCTGCAAACGCGCACTCACGGTTAAACATCTTTACAATTTAAAAAAAATATATAACATGTTCATTTATATATATTTTATGTTCATAGTCTGTGGGGGCATGTGTTGTGTTGTGTTTATTCATATTTCCGTGGACTCTGTTGTGGGTGTTTACTTTGGGCACTTTTACACTTCTGGGGGCGTGTCCGCTTGCAGGGCTCAGCCTACGGACACGCCCCCTACTGTCTTACACGGATCGTGTTAGACTTAGGTGTGATTCAGCATGCTCTCATGAATATGCAAAGCATGCTGACATCACTCCGTTTAACTGCTGTTATAACTCTTACACGGAGGCTTCGTGAATCCTGGGGATCTTTTCTTTACTGAACAATTCTAGTTTATGGGATGTATAAAAAACTCTATTGATAAATTTCCATGAGTATAATCTCCACCTAAGTGAGGATGTAGTCTGTCTGGATGATTCCAGAATTATTTTTTATCATCATCAGAGGGGTGGGTTATTACTAATTAAGGTAAAATAATTCCAGTAACTATCAGGCATATTTTTTATTTCTTTGTTAATTATTCTATAGATTTTTGAAAGCTTACACTCAGTTAATGTATCTTTATGAGTGGGCAATATTAAAACATTTATTAGTTTGGGCAATGATGTTTTTGAACTTAGTGGAATATAATTGAAAAATGTCACAATGCACAAACTAAAGCAGATAAACACAAAAGCCAGAAGAAGTAGTTGAATTGAACCCACCCAAAGTATTGCAGGCTGCAAATCACCACACAGTTGTAGAATGCAGAATCCACTTTATTAACTTCAGACAAAAAATCCAAGGATGAGCGCTTTCGTCCAGAAAAATCTAGACTTCATCAGATAATTTACCCCACATAGTTACTTCCTTCTTATACAGTCCAAACAGGAAGTTCCACCCAATTGTAAAGTAATCAATTATGTCATTAAAAGCACAATATTTACAGTCACTGAATTTAAAAAGCAGACAGACTATACAAACTGAAAAAAGTTCATGGAACACACCACCCTAAAAACACACTATATATAAACACTGTTTCATAAAAATGACAATTTACAATAAATATTTAAATATGTTGAATGTGTTAAAGCAATAAATATGTGTGATTAAATACTAAAAACTAGATATAGTAGAAAATGTTAAGAGAAATAAATACACTTAACATAAATACTGAACATGTGATATTAAAATGTTAAAATGTTAAAATGCATAATGGAGAAATATATATATATGCACATATATATATATATATATATATATATATATATATATATATACACACACACACACACACACACACACACACACACACACACACACACACACACACACACATTTTATCTTTCTAGTGCCTTTAGTTTTAAAATTGGGCTAATTGAAATATGCTCATTCAGGCCTGGCCAGTTCCCTGCATTCAAACGTAATTGCCAGTATAATTCTCTTTTCTCAAGTAATAGTGACCATGCATCACCCCTCATGTTGGTACTGATATTGTCTATAATAAAAAATTGGAACTTATGGTCCTTATACTCCATAACATGTTTGCTATTTGGTATTGATGAATTTTTAGATGAATGTGACAACTTGAAAAATATGTTTCAAAAAAGAGGCTATCCTTGTAAGTTCGTTAGTAATATAATGATTGAGGTGGTTAACAAGAGAGAGCATGGGTTTTATGTACCTTTACTTTCTTGTAGTATGACTGACAGTGGTCCTTTCACCAGTAATCAAGAAACTGACAATGTTGCAAGTAAGAATGATTATAAGACTTCTTTTATCACTGTATTCACTCAAGATAGTTACATAGTAAGAAACATCTTAACAAAAAACTGGTCTATTTTGAGACATGACAAGAACATCAGACCACTAATAGGACTGCAACCTATTATAGTATATAGAAAAGGCAAGAATATGAAAAACATATTTGAGAGTAGTAACTCTTACCCAAACCACAGGTCAGGTTCTATGAACAAATGTAGCAGATGTAACTATTGCAGTTACATTAAAGAAGGCAATATTTTTGACATTAATAATATTGAAATCAGAATCAATCAGAAATACTACTGTAATTCGGAGAAAGTAATTTACTGTGCCATGTGTACCAACTGTTCTTGCTTTTACATAGGCAAAACTGATAGAAAGTTAAAAAATCGCATATACGAACACCTATATGATATAAGGAATAAAAAAGAAACAAATTCTCTTAGCAAACATGTTATGGAGTATAAGGACCATAAGTTCCATTTTTTTATTATAGACAATATCAGTACCAACATGAGGGGTGGTGCATGGTCACTATTACTTGAGAAAAGAGAATTATACTGGCAATTACGTTTGAATGCAGGGAACTGGCCAGGCCTGAATGAGCATATTTCAATTAGCCCAATTTTAAAACTAAAGGCACTAGAAAGATAAAATGTGTGTGTGTGTGTGTGTGTGTGTGTGTGTGTGTGTGTGTGTATATATATATATATATATATATATATATATATATATATATGTATGTATATATGTACATATATATATATATATATATATCTCCATTATGCATTTTAACATTTTAACATTTTAATATCACATGTTCAGTATTTATGTTAAGTGTATTTATTTCTCTTAACATTTTCTACTATATCTGGTTTTTAGTATTTAGTCACACATATTTATTGTTTTAACACATTCAACATATTTAAATATTTATTGTAAATTGTCATTTTTATGAAGCAGTGTTTATATATAGTGCGTTTTTAGGGTCGTGTGTTCCATGAACTTTTTTCAGTTTGTATAGTTTGTCTGCTTTTTAAATTCAGTGACTATAAATATTGTGCTTTTAATGACATACTTGATTAGTTTACAACTGGGTGGAACTTCCTGTTTGGACTGTATAAGAAGGAAGTAACTATGTGGGGTAAATTGTCTGATGAAGTCTAGATTTTTCTGGATGAAAGCGCTCATCCTTGGATTTTTTGTCTGAAGTTAATAAAGTGGATTCTGCATTCTACAACTGTGTGGTGATTTGCAGCCTGCAATACTTTGAGTGGGTTCAATTCAGCTACTTCTTCTGGCTTTTGTGTTTATCTGGAATATAATTGATTTTATCTGCCAATAACTGTCTATAGTTTTGGAGCTGTAACCATAAGTTTTTGTTTAAGTCATATTTTATTAATAGATAGTCTAATATAAATGAATGTATCCCCTTCCAAGAACTGGTGCCAATAAATAAGATTCTTATCCTTAGGTTGGATGATGTCGGAAAAATAGATGATAGAATAACATCTTTTGTGTAAGCAATAGGGAATGATATAAATATCCAGTATTTATAGTTCATGTTTTTATAAATAAAATTTAAAAAATCCTTTAATAAAATTTTCATGTAATAGGGACAGTTGTTTGGAAATCTGTTTAACATAAAATCATTTTTTGAAATCCAGACAAATGGATTATTCAATATTAAAAGCTTGTTGGAGTTAGACCTTTCATGACTATTAAAACAAATGACTTCTTAAAATAATTTCCATCTAGCTGAATAGTATTCATTAGTTAGTAAAGAAAAGGTCTTAACTACAGAAGATACAGATTATGATTCTATATCAGGTAACTCTATTCCTCCTATGGACCAACCTCTCGTATGATGTATAAGAGCAACTCTGGGTTTATTTGAACCCCACAAAAATTTCAAAATTAACTTATTAATTTATTTTATCAAGGCTTTTGGTGGGGTTAATGATGTGGATTATATAACATAAATTATTTTGGGTAATATAATCATTTTAATAATTGCAAGTCTCTCATCCATTGTAAATAAAAATTGATTCCATTTGGTTATTACATTTCTTATGGAGGAAATGCAATTGTTGTAATTTAATTTTGTTATATCATTTAAAGTATTAGTTAATATAATTCCCAAATAAGTTAAAGAATCTGTTTTAACCAAATAATTCATAAATTTCTGATCCCAATGGTTAATGTTTAAATTAATGGAAAGTATTTTTGTTTTGTTGCCATTAAAAGTTAGTCCAGATTTCTTTTAAAAAGATTCCATAACATCAAAGATATTATGTAAAGTTTTATTTGTTCCATTAATGGTAAGGTGTGTATCATCAGCAAATAATTGTACTTTAGAAGATATTTCAGAGTTCAAGTTAAAATCTTTTATGTCAGGATTCTTCCTTATATGGTTGGCTAAGGGTTCCATAATAGAAGTAAAAGGTAGAGGAGAAAGGGGACATCCTTGTTTAGTTCCCCTATTTATCAATATGTTTTCAGAAATATAGGAGCCAATCTTTATATATCCCTGACTTCCCCTATAAAGATATGTTATAAGTTGTATGAATTTATTAGAAAAATTAAACATTTCTAATCTACAAAGAAGATAATCCCAATTTACTGAGTCAAAAGTGCAGTTTATATCTAAATTTAAGAGAGTTCAATTTTGCTTTAAGTTAAAAGCATGGTCAATGACTGTTAGCACTCTCTTGATACTGTCATATGTGTTTCTATTCAGGATAAATCTTGTTTGACCTTCATCAACTAAAGATGGAAGGAATTTCTTTAATCTATTAGCATAAATAAACATGAATATTTTATAGTCTACATTTAGTAGAGAAATTGGTCTATATGAAGTACATCTAGAGGGATCTTTAATATGGGGGATATAAGAGTATACTTCCATGAATGGGATATATTAATTAAATCTTGACATTGTGAAAAAAACTTGATGTAGTAAAGACAGTGCTTCTTTAGGTATTATCTTATAAATTTCTGGAATGATTCTGTTATTAAGCCTTGTTTTGTTTTAAAATGTTAATTTGATGTTTAATTTCTGACAATGAGATTGGCTTATCTAGAGCATTGGTTTGCAGATCTGTTAATGTATTTGTGGTGCATTTTTAATAAAGGATCTTACCAGATCTTTAGAATTTAAATTAATAGGGCACTGATTAATTTTATTGAAAATATTCTTAACTCCATTAAAATGTCTACTATTTCAGTTACCTTCTTTTTTTATCTGAGTAGCTCTCTTTAACATGATGACTTTTACTAAGTCTTCTGGTCTTAATGGCAAATTTGTTTAATGCCTTAGGATTAGTGGAAAATTTTATGAATTTAAAATCTCTCTAAACTAATCTTGGTCTTATGATTTAGAATTTCTAAATACTTACTATTCAAAGTATTATTTTTTTCAATTTTACTTGATTTATTTATTTGATTAAGTAGTTTTAGCTATTTTCTCTTGAAGAGTATTCAATTCCATATCCCAATATTGTTTTTAATTAATATACCAACTTATTTTCCCATAAAGGTATGCTTTTAAAACATCTCAAACATATATGTCTGATGTATCTTCAGTACTATTGAGAGTGATAAGTTTAATTTGAGATGTAATAAAATCTTTAAAATCTGATAAAGTGGTTAAGCAAGCTGGAATATTTTTGATTTTGGTACAATGGGTTGAGCTAATTAATAGTTCAAAAGATATCACATTGTGGTCCAATAATGGGCATGAATGTACCTTAACGTTATTTAGAATATTAATTAATAGATTAGAAATATAAATCCTATCGATTCTGGGAATGTGTACCATGCCTATTAAAGAAATGGGTATAAAAAAAAGAGTCTGAATCAGCAAAATCATTGATATCTCTTATATGATATATGTCAGCAAATTCAGTTAACTTTTTTGCTGACAATGATACTCTCCTTTTGGTAGTAACTATACAATTGAAATCCCCTGCTAAGATAATAATTCCTTTAGATAATTGTACTATCTAATTTAAGTGTTGTTTAACTGTGTGAGTACTAATCCCAGGGATCCAGTATATATTAATTAAGGTATATATTTTGCTATTAAGTTCCAGAGTACAGTGCAAAAAGTACAGTTGTGTACACTTACCATAAATGTAGATGTTCGAGTGTATTCACTGTTGCAGTCATCACTTGTGGGTTATCCCTGCTGGGTAGCCCTCGGTCTGCTCGAATACCAGAGTTAAGCTTTTCCCCTACACCAGCTGCTGTCACCCGTGGACTGACGTCAGGTCATCAGTGGCATAAAGGAGAGCAGCCGGCACCATTATATCAGTTTTTCTTGCCCTAACCTGTAGGAACCCCTTGAAGGAAATATTTTAAAGAGCCTCTGGTGGCCCAAGGCCACAAGAATGACAGTTAATCTCCAAAAAGAATAAGATTAAGGGGGAAGGTGGGAGGGAAAATAGGACTGCAACAGTGAATACACTCGAACATCTACATTTATGGTAAGTGTACACAACTGCACTATGTTCTTCGTGTTTCACTGTTGCAGTCATCACTTGTGGAAGGATTCCCAAAGTTGAGGAAGGAGAAGATAGAAGTATAAAATTCCTAGGATTGAGTTAGCATGCCTTGTAGGACTGCAGAGGCAAAGCCTGCCCGAGCCCTGGAGAACAGAGGCAGGTGGTAGTGTTTGGTGAAGGTGTGGTCCGAGGTCCAAGTGGCAGCTTCCAGGATGTCCCTGGTGAGTACTCCTTTAAGGAAGGCAGTGGAAGTAGAGGCTACCCTAGTGGAATGTGTTCTGATAGATTTAGGAGGAGCTTTTCCATTAAAAGTGTAGCAGAATTGTATGCAGTGAGATATCCATTTTGAAATGGTCTGTTTGGAGATAGGCTTTCCCTCTTTCCCTGGGGTGAAGCCAACCAGCATTTGATCCATCTTCCTAATGGACTTTGTTCTGTCCAGGTAGTATCTTAACTGTCTGTGCACATCCAGTGTGTGCAGAATTCTCTCCCCTTTATTCTGTGGGTTTGGAAAAAAGGTGGGGAGATGTATAGCCTGGTTTAGGGTCACATCTGATACTACCTTTGGCATAAATGAGGGATGGTCCTGAGAGACACCCTGTCTGCATGGAAGATAATGAAGGGTTTAGTAACCATGAGTGCTTGAAGTTCTGACACTCTCCTAGCTGACGTAATAGCCAAGAGGAAGGCAGTCTTCCAGGAAATGTGTTTTAGGTCTGCTGATGCAGCTGGTTCAAAGTGAGGCAATGTTAGTTTTCCTAAGACATAGTTCAGGTCCCAGACTGAAGTGGGTGCCCTTCTAGGGGGCCTAATGTTAGACACACCTCTGAGGAATTGCTGAATCAAAGGGTGAGAGAAGACAGCATGAAAGTGTGCTGAAATGGCTGAGGTGTGGATTTTAATGGAGGAAAAGGAGAGGCCCTTGTTAAGTAGATCCACTAGGTAGTCTAGAATAAGTGAGAGAGATGGCTGGGAGTTGTTGTGACCTTTTGATAGGCACCATGAGTTGAATCTTTTCCACTGGCTTCCTTAATAATGTCTAGGACCTGCTTGCTCAACTGTGTGGTATCCCCAATCCCTGGGGGAATAAGCCATGCAGAAAGCTTGAGAGTGTGCAGGTTTAGATGCAGAATCTCCCCTCTGGCTTGTGTCAGGAGATCTGTAGTTAATGGCAGGGGCCTGTAAGGCTCCTTGGTCAGACTGAGCAGCAAGGGGTACTAATGTTGCCTGGGCCAATCTAGTGCTATACTGATGGCTTTTGGTCCTTCCTGCCTTATTTTGAGCAGTACCCTTGGGAGTAAAGGCGGGGGGGAAATGCATAAATGAAGAGATTGGTCCATTGGAATGAGAGAGCCTCCATTTTCCAAGCTAGGGGGTGTAACTCCCTTGTGCAGAATTTGTGCAGCTGATTGTTGTGTTGTGAGGCAAAGAGGTCCACCTCTGGTGTCCCCCAGGCCTGGGTGATTTGGAGGAATGTCCCCTTTTGGAGATTCCACTCATGGGGGTCTAAGTAGTTTCTGCTTAGATGGTCTGCTATTGTGTTGTTTACTCCTGGGATGTACTGGGCTATCAGGTCTAGGCCCATGGAGGAGGCTGTTTGCCAGAGGCTCATGGCTAGTCAGCAGAGAGGGTAGGAGTGTCTCCCCCCTGCTTGTTGATCTACCACATGACTGTGGTATTGTCTGTTTTTATGAGGAGGACTCCGGGTTTTAGGTGGTCTTGCAAGGATGTGATAGCCTTGTGAACTGCCATCATTTCCTTTAGGTTGATGTGCCAATGAAGGTGCCTGAGGTCCCAAGAGCCTTATGTGCACCGGGTGTCTAAATGAGCACCCCAAGCTAGGTCTGAGGCACCTGTGATAGTCTGGCCTTGTGGTAGGTAGGTGAAGGGAAGGCCCTTGTTCTGAGTGCAAGCCTCTGCCCACCAAAGAAACTCATTCCTTATGCATAGAATGAGGGGAGAGTGGTCTCCATAGATTGAGAGTGTTGGCACCAAAGGTTCTTTAGGTACCACTGGAGTTTCCTCATGTGCAGCCTGACCAGGGGAATCATCAGAATGCAGGATGACATGTAACCCAGTGCTTGCAGAATTTTCATTGCTGTGAGTATTTTTTCTGAGAGCTAACTGGGAGCAGAAGTTTGGCAGAAAGCATTGTTTTTCTGGTGAGAGGAAGGCTGTTTGGGAGGCTGTGTCCAGGAGTGTGCCCAAGAAGGTGATCTGCCTGGAGGGGTTTAGGTTTGACTTTTTCCTGTTGATAATGAACCCTAGAGAGGTTAGGGTTGTCTGTACAAAGAGCAGCTCTTGTAGTAACTTCTGTTTGTTGTCTTCTTGGATTAGACAGTTGTCCAGATAAGGGTAAATCTGGATGTTTTGCTGTCTGCAGAAGGCAACCACTGGGGCCAGGCATTTTGTGAAGATCCTGGGAGCCATAGATAAGCCAAAGGGTAGCGCAGAAAATTGAAAGTGTTGTGAACCTGCTCTGAAGTGTAGGTATTTTCTGCAAGACTCCCTTATGGGTATATGAAGGTAGGCATCTTTTAGGTATAGAGTGGCTAGCCATGCATTTTGCCCAGCACTGGTAAAAGTTTTTGAAGAGTTAGCATTTTGAATTTTGTGACCTCTAGGAAGGTGTTTAGAGTGGACAGGTTGAGGATGGGTCGCCAAGTGCCTTCTTTTCTTGGCACTAGAAACAGTCTGGAGTATAAACCTTTTCCTGCTTGCTCCTGTGGCACAGGCTCCACTGCCCCTTGAGCATGGAGTATGTGCACTTGTTTTAATGCTTCTGCCCACTGATTTGGAGGTAGATTCTGGTAACCTGTTAAGGTTGGGACTTGTTGGAAGGTAAATTTGTAGCCCTAAAAAATTATTTTTAATACCCATTGGTCCTTTGTTACAGACAGCCAGTTGTATTAGTAAAGGGATAGCCTTCCTCCTAACCTCTGATGAGAGGGGGAGTGGGAGTCATTGCACATTATTAGAGTAGTGAGTGGACTTAGAACTCCCTGCTGTGGGAGTGGTGGTGGGCCACCGCTTGGTTCTTCGCTGGTCTTGGTTTTGTGGTCTAACTGGTCTGTCACTGCGAGGCCTCCCTTGAACCTGTCTATTGGGGGCTGGGAAAGACCAGTGCTTAGAGGGAAAGTTTCTGCTGAATCTGGGAGGCTGAACTTGGAGGAAGTCTTTTACTGTTTGCATAGATTTAGTTTTAGCCTCCATTTTTTGATGACCTCCTCTACTTTTGATCCAAACAAGTGGTCTTTATCCAGGGGGGCATCTAGTAGTTTTGAGTTTACATGATCAGACAGTGGTTGTTCTTTTAGCAATGCATGCCTCCTAATGAGTGAACTTGTCACAGCGGCCCTACCTGAGGCTACTAGGACATTGATTCCACAGTGCAGGGAGTGTTTAGCTACTTCAGAAGTAGAGTGCAGAAGATCTGCTATCTCTTTGGAAGTATTAGTGTCAGGTAAAGATGACATTTTTTTGTTTCATAAGTTCCAGGGTGTGCTGTTGATATGTTAGCATATGGAACTGGCAGTTAAAAGCTCTAATAGCTAAGGTTGTGGAGGTGTACACTTTCTTACCCCATCTGTCCAGAGCTCTTGAATCCTTGTCAGAGGGAATTGGATTTTTAGATGAGCTAGCCTTGGCCCCTTTGGGACCCTGTGTGATTATCTCTGGGTCTGCTGCAGGGTTTTTAAACAAGGTGGTGCTGCGGTAGCATTGTCACCTCACAGTAAGACATTGTCCCGTTCGATTCTCAGCTAGAGCGTCTTCTGTGTGGAGATATTCGTGAATGGGCATACCTTCGTTGAAGGTTGTGCATCAAAGCTGGCAACTCGGCACGTAAAAAAAATCTACTGCCAATCATTAGCGGACCGGAGTTCCGCTGTGGTAACCCTTAACAGGGAAAAGCCGAAAGACACAACTTATGTGAATCAGGCATCCTGTAGTACCTGTCAGGTTTTCTAGGAATAGGGGGTAGGGCATTAGGGGTGAGGCTAGATTCATTGAAAACATCATGCACTACATCCAGAATAGGACGGGTGGCCAAGGGTCTGTGCTGAGAAAGATCTAGAAACTCTCAGTTTTTTCTTAGACTGAGGATAATCTTGGGCTTCCCAGTGAAAATGCTCTCTGAGTGTATGCAGGGTTTCCCCGAATAAAAGATCCCCGGGGGGGGGGGGGGGAGAAGGAATGAATTGCTCTGCAGCAGAATCCTCAAAGGAGGTGAGAGGTTGTTCCTTATCTGAATCAAGGTAGTCTGAAATTTCAGAATTCGTTTCTGTGTGAACTTCAGGGGAAGTATCCCTTTTTGTTTTAAAAGGAGTGGTACGGCTACCCCTAATGAAAGTGATGAGGTCCTCCGGCATTTTCAGTGACTGAGTCTGAGGCGGTGGAGGAGGAGTAAGATGGCGACTAGAGACTGTTTTCTTTTAGGTGGTCTTGCTTTTAGACCTTAGTAAATCCATTTGTCATTGGGATCTGGTAGTCAGAGGTGAAGACATAATTTTTGCCTTGAATCAGTTGTTTGAAGAACCTCCTCAGAAGCCAGTGCCTGCGTAGTGGCTCCAGACCCAACCAAAGTAGAGACAACTGAGGGATTGGATGATGAAGCATTCCCCAGCAGCATACTAGACTCCAAAAGGGTCTCAGTAGAGGGCTGCAAAAGAAACCAGTCGGGCATCAGGGGCTGCGAATGTGCCTCACTGAATTCCTGAGAACTGACAACTTGCTTCCTGGATGGGTCGTCTGAAGGTTTAAGTTTGTGTGGTCTGTTCCTTTATCTTTTTGTTTTTTGGGAATATCCATAGACTGCTGACCGACGGAAGGTATTTCGTAATGCGAGGAACTACTTTTGAAATGCCTGGCTACAAATTCAGCTCTACGGCAAATAGTCCTTGAACTGAAAAGTCCACAGAACCGACAACGGGGGATGTCGTGGTCTGGACTAGACAAGTAATGCACAAGGTATGGAAGTCTCAGTGTGGTATTTGTTTTCCACAGCGGAGGCAATTATTGACTTTTTTGGACATTGATTAGTGCAAGAAAAAGATGGAGGAGGAGTAAGATGGCGACTAGAGACTGTTTTCTTTGGGGTGGTCATGCATTTAGATCTTAGTAAATCAATTTGTCATTGGGATGTGGTGGTCAGAGGCAAAGGTGTCAGTTTTTGCCTTGAATCGGTTGTTTGAAGAACCTCCTCAGAAGCCAGTGCCTGCATAGTGGCTCCAGACCCAACCAAAGCAGAAACAACCGAGGAATCAGATGATGAAGCATTCCCCAGTGGCATACCAGACTCCAAAAGGGTCTCAAGGCCTGCGAAGGAAATGAGTCGGGCATCAGGGGCTGTGAATGCGCCTCACTGAATTCCTGCAAACTGATGACGTGCTTCTGGGATGGGTCATCTGAAGGCTTAAGTTTGCGTGGTCTGTTCCTTTCTTTATTTTTTCATTTTTTTGGGAATATCCACAGACTGCTGACTGATGGATGCTATTTTGTAATGCGAGGAACTACTTCGGAAATGCCTGGCTACAAATTCAGCTCTACGGCAAATAGTCCTTGAATTGAAAAGTGCACAGAACTGACAACGGGGGACGTCGTGGTCTGGGCCTAGACAAGTAATACACAAGGTATGGAAGTCTCGCTGTGGTATTTGTTTTCCACAGTGGAGACAATTATTGACTTTTTCAGACATCGGTTAGTGCAAGAAAAAGGTCGCCAACTGGGTACTTAGCTTTAGTCATTTTCAGATTCAACTTCCACTCTGGCAATGACCGACTGGCATACACGCAAACTGCTTTTGCTTCTGGCTCCACGGCAAGAAAGACTGATGTAATGGCGCCAGCTGCTCTCCTGTATACCACTGGCATCAGTGCACAGGCGACAGCAACCGGTGCAGGGGAAAAGCTTGACTCTGGTATTTGGGCTGACTGAGGGCTACTCAGCAGGGAAAACTCACAAGTGATGACTGCAACAGTGAAACATGAAGAACATCAGACCTTTGTCATCATTACATGTATCTATTATTTTAGTATATGGTAAAGAATTATTCCATAGTATTGTAACACCCCTTTTTTCTGATGATGATGGAACCTGGTTAATATTGAATCTTGAATACGTTTTTATTATTAAGTCTATTTAAGTCATCCTTTAATAGATGTGTTTCTTGCAAAAATACAATGTTGGGGTTGAAAAGTTTCAAATATTTATAAAAACTTCCCCTCTTGCAATTATTATTTAACCCATTAACATTAATTGATAAACACTTTAAATGTAACATAAACAACAATGTGTTTTACTTGAGTAATGATTACTAGTATATTAATTATATGAACAATAATTATTATGCCAAGAATATTAGAAAATGTTTTGTGAAGTCTGTGGTCTAAAAAAACCGAAACCATTTGTCAATTTTTTTTTAAATCTAGACACCAAATAAGAACATACATTAACTATATACAAAGATATGAAATATCTATAAACCCTTACCCCTTTCATGGAGTTGAAAGAAACTCCCATCTTAAACAACTAACCTGTTTAAGTTGACCACCCTCTCCCTAGCAACAGTGAAATCCCCATGCCACTACTCAAAAATATAAGAATTTTCATTTAGAAATAAAACATACTAATATATGTATCCCATTAATCTTATTGTTTACATACAAGATGTTTAATATATACTATTATACAATGACTGCTGATTAGTATTCCAAAATGTGCACGCTGATTGGCCAGCCCAACTAGGGTGCCCATTGTAAATCTGACATATACTAATGGAAAAAGGTTCGGTCGCCCAGACTTTTTCCATTAGTATACGTCTTGATTTTTTTTGTTTGTGTTAGGTAGCAATGGAGAACAGAAGATCTCTGTTGCTGTAATCTCGCTATGTTATACATTTAACATAGTGTGATATCTTAAAAAAAAGCAACGGAGATCTTTCTTTCTCTGTTGCTTTTTTTGAAGATATCTCGCTATGTTAAACTCGTTTAACATAGCGAGACAGCTTTAAAAAAGCAACGGAGATCTTCCTTTCTCCGTTGCTTCCTCTACACAGCTCTGATGTACTATGTAAGCATATGCATGCGCAGTACATCAGAAAAAGCCCTAGGAGAGTGGAAAACCATGCAAGAGCACCACACAGGTATTATACAAAGGCATTATTTAAGAAAAGTATGTTTTTTTTTCTTAAATAATGTCATTGTATAATAGCACTAACCCACATCTGGGTGTGGGTAATGCTAGATTTACCCACGGTTGTCTTTGTTTGGTCACTTGGGTTTCACCCTTGTGACCAAACCACACCAACCATGGTTAAATCTAGCATTACCCACACCCAGATGTGGGTTAGTGCTATTATACAATGACATTATTTAAGAAAAAAAAACATGTAAGATGTTACATGTAAGACAACTAGAAATAATAACAGTATACAGTATGAGGATATATTGCCAAATAAGATTCATGTGAGTATGAATGAAAATTGAAAGATTGTTACTAACAAATTCCATTTCAAACTGTTTAATCCTCCTTATAGCATTGTGAGTTAGAACGTATTAATACTATATAAAATAATAAGCTTACAGACTTCCCTTTTAAAATGTATTGTATAATAACAATCACTACCCTAGTTACATTGAAAATGTGTTGTTTATACACTACTAATGCAGAATTATCAAATTGTCTGCAGTAAGTCTTTACTTAGTATAAACTGGAGCTATACCCCTACATTTAAACAAATAACTTATGTAAATCTGATCAAAAACATACAGAGAACTCCGTTTTATATGAAAACACATGCAATAAAATACGAACAAAAAGAAACAGATATTTAACTTTAATCAATGCTTCTCCAAAATAAAATATGTTTCCAGCAAGACTGTCTATAATGATTAGATCAATTAAGTCTATAACTACAACATTAAAATATGTTACTGTATAAGTGCTCAGCACTAAAGGGAAACTCTTGAATAGTTACTGTGATAAAGTACTTAACATTTTAACACTGAAATAAAACATATACGGAAAACTCAATTAATATAGGACATGAGCATGTTCCTTAACATAAATACTTGTTTGATGTAACACTTCCACCAATTAGTCAAACTTAGGAATTGCATGTGAATATTATGGTTATTACATCAAATTACCTCTGACAACAAAGCAATATGAATCACTGTAAGTTAAAGTCCATTGATAAACTCCTAAATATGTATGTATAACTAGGCTCTATGGTGATAAGATTAAGTGATCATTGACTATCAGTTCAGCCACGTCACTTCCTTCAATGAGTTTCCCACACTAGAAACTGATTTGCCATATATAGTAAAATGTAGGAGTGCTCCTGAATTCTATTAAACATGCAAACATATTTATACAATGTTTAATTGTGTTTAATACTAAAATGTAATAAGCAGTTCTTGTATGTCTAGTTAGATAGTGATGAAAGAATGATAATATGTAGAAAGGACAGTATATTTACAGTAATAGCTGTTGTAAATGTGCACATTATTTATATTTATTTGTGCTGGAGAATATGTGAAATGATGCATTTAGAAGCTCTCTGGACTTATGGTCCTAAAGTACGAGATGCAGCTATGGTATGTCATAAGCATCGTCAGTAAAATCTGCCCTTTGCTAATTGCATCTAGTTGTTCATATAATAACCTTTACAGGTATATATTACTCATTAAGGTCACTGTGATATGTGTCATCAAATTATGCATTACATAACTAAGAGAGCTGAACATTGACTTCTATACCATAGAGCAGAGATTTTCAACCTTTTTCATCTCATGGCACACATAAACTAATCAGAAAAATCTTGCGGCACACCAAAAAATATATTATATTTTTTGCCAATCTGACAGAAAAAAATAAGTATAATTTTGATTGATTTAAAAAAATCTTCCAGGGTTTCCGGATGCTCATCGTCTACCATTGTGAATCTTTTCCTGATTATGTCCAATGCTGGATCACTGAAAAGCTAAGAGTTTAACCTCATGACTCTGGAATGTCTGTCAGGTGGTGTGTATTAGATTTATTATTTTTTTCTCCCATTTCCTTGCCCATACCTCTGAACCACTAAATGCTAAAGTCATAGCACAGGCATTAAAAATGTAGCAGATGACCAAAAAGTGAAGCACCGTCCCTTCCCCAATATGAAGGTGGAGACAAAAAATAAAATATCTTCCAAAATCAAAAAAACTGTATGACTGTACCAGATAACATATACAAGCTTGTTCCTAGAATCCTGAAAGTCATGAACAGTTGATGCTTGCTTTGGTGCTTTTAGCTAAACTGTGCTGAATGGACCAGTAGCACAGCTGCCTCTGCTGTTGGTCCATTTTTCTCGTATGACTATCCTATTAGTCTATTGATCAGACCAATAGCTCAGCGTAGCTAGAAAAATGGACCAGTTCCACTGCTGCCCATGATATTGCTCATTTTTCTAGTTTCTCTATGTTATAGGTTTGTTCTGCAGAGCAATAGGACAGTCCATTTTTGTAGATGTACCTTGCTATCAGTCCATTCAGCATACTGCAGTTAGAAGCTCTAAAAGCCAACACCTTTTATGACTTTTGATTGTAACAATAAGCTTGTAGGAGCTATTTGCTAAAATCCTACTCTCTTAATTTGGGAAGACCTGTTTTTTTTTGTCCATGACTTTGTGTTGACTCTGTTTCAGATTTGATGTCTCCAAGCACAAATATGGAAATATCAAAGGGCAAATCAGAGCAGTGGAGCAAATACTAAAACGTGTCAAAATTGAAAAACACCACTGAATGTACAACAGTTTTATGGTATGTTATTTTCTTATGTTGCACTGCCATAACCTCTGCCCATGTGTAGTCGGGCTAGTTGTAGCATCTCTGCCACAATTCCTCACCTCTCTGATAATTCTTGAAGTTAGTAAATTGGAAATAAAAGGGAGTCAAAGAGGCTTTTGATGGGTAGTGGAAGGGCATTTTTGGTGGCAGCAACAACAGGTGAGTGAAGTAATCCTTAAAAGGCTAACTATCTTTTTAAAAAATGTTGTGGCACATCTGTAAACCTCTTATGGCACACCAGGGTGCCATGACATACTGGTTGAAAACCCCTGCCACAGAGTATTAACTCAGTAGTTATGATATAATCTATATGACTTTGACATTCATTACCTTGGTAGTGAGACAGCGGTGAGATCTGCAGTGGGAGTAACAGATGTGTTTAAAGTGGAGGTGGGATTACATCAAGGATCAGCTCTGAGCCCTTTCTTATTTGCACTGGTGATGGACAGGTTGACAGACGAGATCAGACAGGAGTTCCCGTGGAATATGATGTTTGCAGATGACATTGAGATATGTAGTGAGAGTAAGGCACAAGTTGAGGAGACCCTGGAGAGGTGGAGATATGCTCTAGAGAGGAGAGGAATGAAGGTCAGCTAGACTAAGCTAGACTATATATGTGTGTGAATGAAAGGGAGCATAGAGGAATGGTGAGGATGCAGGGAGTAGAGTTGGTGAAGGTGGATGAGTTTAAATACTTGGGATCAACAGTTCAGAGTTATGGCGAGTGTGGAAGAGAGGTGAAGAAGAGAGTACAGGCAGGGTGGAGTGGGTGGAGAAGAGTGTCCTGAGTGATTTGTGACAGACGAGTACCACTAAGAGTGAAAGGGAAGGTCTACAAAAGGGTAGTGAGATCAGTTTTGTTATATGGGTTGGAGACAGTGGTACTGACAAAAAGGCAGGAGTCAGAGCTGGATGTGGCAGAGTTAAAGATGTTAAGATTTGCACTGGGTGTGACGAGGGTAGACAGGATTAGGAATAAGTATATTAGAGGGTCAGCCCAGGTTGGACAGTTTGGAGACAAAGCCAGAGAGGCAAGATTGCGTTGGTTTGGACATGTGCTGAGGAGGAATGCTGGGTATATTGGGAAAAGGATGCCAAGGATGAAGCTGCCAGGTAAGAGGAAAAGAGGAAGGCCTAAGGTAAGGTTTATGGATGTGGTTAGAGAGGACATGCAGGTGGTTGGTGTGACAGAGCAAGATGCAGAGGACAGGAAGAAATGGAAACAGGTGATCCGCTGTGGCGACCCCTAACTGGGAAAAGCCAAAAGAAGAAGAAGACCTCTAGTCATATTGCCATGTGTTAAACTGGTATAAAATTAAAGAAACAGATGACTACTATCATGTATAACAGTTATTTGGTAAAGCATTTGTCAGAACTCTATCCAGCACTGTGAGATTCATGTTAGTAAAATCAACACAAGAATTCAGTTCCAAGTTGCAGCATGTACGTTGCACTAGCACTTATAAAACACCAAGCACAATAAAATGTTTCCAAACCACTTTATTCGTTAAAAAAACAAAATGTTAAGCGCTTTCATCTAATAGTATAGACTTCATCAGAACACACAATTTAAAATGCTCACAGCTTATATATAACCTTCAGTCAATCAAAATTGGATTACTTCATATTTAAACTTTAAAGTGCCAGTGCTTATTCCCTTTCCATTACTTATACAATACATTTTTATTTCCATATAAAATCCTTATTAAGTAACTCATCCTTATGCTATCCACACATTAAAATATGTACATCCTAACTATAAAATCCTTCCAGTGCGTTCATTTCTATATGCAACCTTCATCCAGATAATGATAGTGAACAAAAGTGATTATTTTGTAGAACAACAACCACACAGTTCAAGAGGAAACCATCTCATACGGTTTTCTAACATAAATTTTCCAAAATAGGTTTTATGGATATGTGGTCATTAATACCAGGGTGTACTGAGGCATTCACTTTAATTTGCCATCTAGCCTCCGACTCTCCTAGCTTCTTCTTAATACTACCACCCCTGGGGTTACCTCTAACTATTTCCAGAATACCAAAATGGAAAGTGTCACATATATTGTTCCCATGTATGTTAGAAAACCATATGAGATGGTTTCCTCTTGAACTGTGTGGTTATTGTTCTACAAAATAATCACTTTTGTTCACTATCATTATCTGGATGAAGGTTGCATATAGAAATGAATGCACTGGAAGGATTTTATAGTTAGGATGTACATATTTTAATGTGTGGATAGCATAAGGATGAGTCACTTAATAAGGATTTTATATGGAAATAAAAATGTATTGTATAAGTAATGGAAAGGGAATAAGCACTGGCACTTTAAAGTTTAAATATGAAGTAATCCAATTTTGATTGGCTGAAGGTTATATATAAGCTGTGAGCATTTTAAATTGTGTGTTCTGATGAAGTCTATACTATTAGATGAAAGCGCTTAACATTTTGTTTTTTTAACGAATAAAGTGGCTTGGAGACATTTTATTGTGCTTGGTGTTTTACAAGTGCTAGTGCAACGTACATGCTGCAACTTGGAATGGAATTCTTGTGTTGATTTTACTGGGTTGGCCGTTTCCAGCTTCGTTTCTGTTTATAGAGTTGATTATCCCTAGCATGGATTCCCTAGATGAGCTACCGTCGATTTTTTCTCCTAGAAGAGAGGATATAAAGGTTATCCAGTCCGAAATGGAAATTATGAAGGGCGAACTAACCCGTTTACTTGAATTAGTAAGCCAGCCTAACTACAACCGAAGGGAACTGAGCGGATGACATCATCACGCACGCAGCAAGCGAGTGGTACCGATGATCCCCCACCTAATGGACAAGTTAACAGTGGACAACGGAATGAGAGAACCTCTTATGGATCCCATCGAGGCGAATTAGGTAATGCTGGTCAGTCTACCAGTGGCTTTGGTTGTGGGTCGGAGGCAGATTACAACATTTCTGGCGCGAAACCAAAACGGATGGCGCCTAAGAGAACATACACCATGGGGATGCATCCTTTGCGTGCAGGTACTGTTTCTAATCCCTACCATGTTAAAAATGTCAGCTCAGGCGGGCATTACAATTTTAACAAATTTATCACCGCTGACTTTGACTTTAGTGATAGAAAGAATGTAGTCGACGAAGTTGATGACAACGCAATTAATGATACAAATGACAATAAAACACTTAAAGATCTTATTTACGATTTTGGGAAAAAGCTGAAAACGCTCAAGAGTTTACAGCTTGAAAATGTTTATTTGAAGAAATGTTTAGATACTGGCATTGTCCCGATGGGACTTAGGTTTTCCAAATACCCGATGGGTATTGATATGGATTCTAGTACTATGGTAGAATGTTCAAAAATGTTTGACAACTTGGGTTCACATTTATGAGGTTTATTATGGACTGTAATGATAAGAAAATATGCATTGTATTAGCTGAAGTGGAAAAGTTGAATGATATTATATCTAACGATCTGTTATTTGATGAATGTGAATTTTGTTTGAACACTCAATATACATGGGTTCAAAATCTTGTTAACAAGCAATATGAGAGAAAATGTAAAAAACTCAGAAGGGATTTAGAGCAATATGAGAAGGGCAATGCATATAGGTGGGAGCAAAACGATTACAGTAAGAAAAAGACGTACCAGAAAAATAGAAATGAAGTACAAGGTAATTATGTTAATACAAGGGATAATAATAGGGACAATTATAGACAAAAATTTCCTTCCCTGGATTTTTTAGAAGAAGACATGGGAAAAGGGAAATTCAACAGAGAACAAAACCAATGGCAGCGAAGGGAAGTACCAACCATTGGGGGAATCATGGGTGGAACAAGGACCAAAATCTTCAGAAAAGAAATTAGGGATAGTAAAGGTGAACAATATTATGAGTAGTTATGGTGAATTCCACATTTTTAACTACACTAATACAGAGCTTAAGGATGAATACTTTTCGTTACTTTCTAAAGGGATGAAATATGTTCCCTACAGTCATTTTAATGCAGTGGACTATATTGTTGATTTTAAAAAATATTTAAGAAAATTAAATTTAGCCATACTTTTTAATAATAATAAGAAAGAACAGGATTCGATTTTTAAAAAGAGAAGTGTATATACTCCCCCCCTGAATTCTATTTTAGCCACATATGAAAAAATTGTAATTGATGAAATATATGCTTATGGAAATAAAAGAAAGGCATAAAAAGAAATTTAATCTTACTAAAAATGAGGCTTCTATATTAAAAGACATTCAATTTAATAAAAATATAAGAATAATGAAGCCTGATAAAGGGGGTGGGGTTGTAATATACGAAAATGAAGATTACATTAATAAAATAAATAGTATATTATTAAATTCTGGTAACTATGGTATTTCTTCTATCAATGAAGTTAATATAGGTTACCATAAAATTGATTTATTTTTAGAAGACTTGTTATTAGAAGACAGGATTAATACTGAAATGTATGGATTTTTAAAAGTGGAGTTTCCTATCGTTAGTACCATAGTAGGCATCCCTAAAGTGCATAAAAATATAGATGACCCTCCGTTTCGGCCTATAATATCAGGAAATAAATCCAAAACTTTCCCTTTTGGTAAAGTAGTTGACACATGGTTAAAGCCCCTATATTCAAAAATCAAACATATTATTATAGATTCATGGGATTTTTTGGGGAGATTACAGTCAGATATGTTAATAAATAATGTGATATTAGTGACCATAGATGTGGTCGAGCTTTTTTCTAGTATACCCCAGGAGGAGGGACTATCTAGGTTGAATAATAGCATTAGGAAATATAGTGACATGTCTTGGGATAGAATTTCCCTTATTTTGGAATTTATGGAAATTATTTTAAAGTACAATTATATACTGTTTGAAGGAGAATATTACATACAAACTAAAGGGGTTGCTATGGGAGCGGCATGTGCCCCCATTTTCGCAAACCTATTTTTATTGGATTGGGAGGATGAATTTATATTTAAAACAGAATGGTACAATAAAAATTACATGTTACTATAGATTCTTGGATGATATTTTTTTAATTTGGAAAGGAGATTTACAAGAATTAAATGGTTTTAAAGATTATTTAAATACCAGAAGTAGTTATCTCAAATTTACCTTTAATATTGAGGAAAAATCTATTTCCTATTTGGACACCTGCATCACCGTGGAAAATGGAAAATTTAAATCTAAAATTTATAGAAAGGAAACTTTTAGTAACTGCTACCTTGAGTATTCTAGTTGTCATCCTTTTAGCCAAAAAAGGAGTATAATAAAAGGACAATGTATACGGGCGGCTAGGATGACCTCTGAATTTTCAGATTTGATAGTAGAATTAGATTTCATGGAGGATTGTTCATAAAGAGGGGGTACCCCCTTGGTTTGGTGACAGATATTGTTGAATATGTTAAGAAGGAGTGGGGGAAGAAATATAAACCTTTAATAGGGAGTGGGCCCTTGAATAAAGGTTGTGGTAGTATGGATATGAATACAGACAACCCCTGTGAGTTCACAAGGGCATGTATATTACAATATGCTCCTTACAGTTCCGATATTAAGAATATTATTTCAAGAAATTGGAATATTCTAAAATCTGATAAGAACATTTTTAAGATTGTGGGTGTAAAACCCAACTTTGTGTCAAGGAATGGTAATAATATGAAAAAGGAATTAGAAAAGAAAAAAGTAAGGAGAAATATCAAAGAAGTGTTGAGGGGTACTACAAAATGTGGTACATGTAATCAGTGTAGGTATATTATTAACATACCACTACTTAATTTGGAGGACATTAACAAAACAGAGGTCAAATTTCAGAAGGGCAATTGTAGAACACAACATCTAGTGTATTTAGCAAAATGCACAAAGTGCCCTTGTTTTTACATAGGGAAGACTGATAGATGTCTGAGGCAGAGAATATATGACCACTGTTACTGTATTAATAAAAAAGATGTAAATAACGCCCTATGGAGACATTTGGATGGGAACAATATATGTGACACTTTCCATTTTGGTATTCTGGAAATAGTTAGAGGTAACCCCAGGGGTGGTAGTATTAAGAAGAAGCTAGGAGAGTCGGAGGCTAGATGGCAAATTAAAGTGAATGCCTCAGTACACCCTGGTATTAACGACCACATATCCATAAAACCTATTCTGGAAAATTTATGTTAGAAAACCGTATGAGATGGTTTCCTCTTGAACTGTGTGGTTATTGTTCTACAAAATAATCACTTTTGTTCACTATCATTATCTGGATGAAGGTTGCATATAGAAATGAACGCACTGGAAGGATTTTATAGTTAGGATGTACATATTTTAATGTGTGGATAGCATAAGGATGAGTTACTTAATAAGGATTTTATATGGAAATAAAAATGTATTGTATAAGTAATGGAAAGGGAATAAGCACTGGCACTTTAAAGTTTAAATATGAAGTAATCCAATTTTGATTGGCTGAAGGTTATATATAAGCTGTGAGCATTTTAAATTGTGTGTTCTGATGAAGTCTACACTATTAGATGAAAGCGCTTAACATTTTGTTTTTTTAACGAATAAAGTGGTTTGGAGACATTTTATTGTGCTTGGTGTTTTACAAGTGCTAGTGCAACGTACATGCTGCAACTTGGAACGGAATTCTTGTGTTGATTTTACTGGGTTGGCCGTTTCCAGCTTCGTTTCTGTTTATAGATTCATGTTAGTGTTAGAACTACAATAAACATGTAACTGCACTATTTGATTGAGTAACCTGCATTAATTTGTATATTAGTAACATGACTAGATGATAAGAGCAGTTGCTTCTATACAACAGGTATTATTTTACAAAGAACAAATTAAAAAAAATAAATAAATAACAGCATGTTTGCTATGTAAATATACAAAAGCTCCCACTTAAACGTATATATCACAAACAACATATTGACTCCTTAGCTGATTTAGCAAAAGGAGCCATTCAGCAATGAAAAAATATGCTATATAATATAGTGGAGTACATTTTCCTGCTGCTAATGCAGAAATAAATGCACATTTAATTGATTTTTTTTTAAATTTTTAACTGTCAAAAGTACTGTAATACTATTTTTTTTTAGTAAAATCAATGGCCGCAATGTGAATTACGCACTTGGCGTTTCAGTGTTCCATTCAGTTCCTTCACGATGAGGTCAAAGGTCAGATTTCCTTTTTCAGTGGAAGATCTGATGATCGCTGAAGTCCAGAGAAGTTAAGAGCGTTAAAATAGCTCAAGACATGTTCCTTGGATCTAAAAAGGTTAGTTACTAAGTGGGAGCTATTTTGTAAGGAGCTTCAGATGTTTAAAAGTGGCTTGTGAGCTGAAATCTATTTTTTGAATGCTGAAATACAACAAAAAGTATGGGAACCATTGTTTTAACATCAAAGAAAGTCAAAATAAGCAACCAGCCATATCCCAACAAAAACAATGCACCCACATAGCAAACAAAGTGTAGAACCCATAAAAAAAAAAAAAAAAAAGAACCAAATGAAGGGGATAGTTAGTCCATGAGCCAATATCTATAAAGAAAATCAGATTTAAGTTATATTACCTTTAGGTATTCATATTAATATACTGTGTAGTCCGGATATAGAGACATGCAATTTCCCATGTATATCCACTTCACATTATTTTCTGCTAAAGTCAGTAAAGTCCAAAACAAGATATCTTTACATATTCCAAGTATTTCATTAAGTCAGATGAAGAAATATGAAGTAAAAAGAAGAGAAGATAGGTACTTGTTATTGAGTTAAGTCAGTTATTTATTTTTTAGTTTCTTCTTTTTTTCAGCTGACATCCTGCTGTTATTTTCTGCAATTCTTTTCAGAATATTTGACCATTCCATATCCTCTAGCTTATCTAATATTTTGATTACTTTTACAAATGTTACTGCAGAATCCAAGTCATCAAAGGTTTTAATGCCATCAGTAAGAAACAGTTTCATTCTAGCTGGGAATAAGAGATGCACTTTTATCTGATTTTTCTTTAGTTCTTTGATTAGAGGTTGAAAATGTTTTCTTTTAGTGATAACTGCATTAGAATAGTCATTGTCAAAGTGTACAATATTGTCTTTTATTTTTATGGGTGATTTGACCCAAGCAGTTTTTAAAACCAATTATTTATCGTGTGTAGATAAAAATCTCACTATTACTGATCTAGGTGAGTTTTTTTTAAAGATCCAAAGCTAGTTACGAAAATAAAATTGCCAAATATTCCAAAGACAACCACAAGGCATTCTATAACTATGTCAAGAATCTAAATGGCAATACTCAGATTTGCTCTGAGCTACAACAGAATGGAATTAAATATACTGAGCCCAAGGATATTGCCAATATCCTGGCAGATCGATTCAGTGCAAACGTCACCCCCCTCTCACCCCCTAAATAGCCCATCTCAATACCGGAGGATTGCCAAATTCCGGTAATACCGGCAACACAGGTAAAAAAACGCACTCTCCAAAGCTAAGAATACAGCATCCATAGGATCAGATGACTTCCCGGGCTGTGTACTACATGAACTACAAAATGAACTGGCACCTCACCTAAGTGTCATGTTTAATCATAGCCTCACCTCAGGCTTTGTGCCCACTGAGTGGAGCACAGCTACAGTTATCCCACTCCACAAGGGGGGATCCACCTTGAATCCTGGGAACTACCGACCCATCAGTCTGGCGAGCCTGATCTGCAAGGCTATGGAACGTATTATCATGGAACTTATAAACAAAGACATTGGCAACCTTCAAACACTGAACCCCATCCAGTTTGGGTTTGTGAAGGGCCGATCTTGTCTCCTGAACCTGATTGACTTCTTTGAATCAGTCTCCAGAGCCATGGACAAGGATAAGGTGGTCCACAGAGCCTATCTGGACCTTGCCAAGGCCTTTGACACAATTCCCCACTCTGGAATCATAGATAAACTTACTAAGCTGGGCATTAATCCCTACATCACTCGATGGGTTGCCAACTGGCTTACTGACAGAACCCACACTGTAAAAGTAGCTGACTCCAAATCCAGCTCTAAACAAGTGACAAGTGGAGTACCTCAGGGTTCAGTCCTGGGACCACTCTTGTTTGGCATCTACTTCTCTGTAGTACAGGTCAACATTAAGGGACTCTGGCTGACAAATTTTGTAGATGACTGCAAACTGGGAGCCATTATTGAATCCCCAAATGATGTGGATACTCTACAAAAGGGTCTTACAGAAACAGATGCTGGTTGCCAGAGCCATGGGCTTAAGCTCAATGCCAAGAAATGTATACTTATCCCCTTTGAGAAAAAACATGTACCCGTGAATTACCGCATAGGTGGCAGTACACTAAACACCGAAAGTGTGATAACAGACTTAGGGACACAGGTGGACAGTGGTCTCACCTTCGATAACCACATCGCCACAACAGTCAGAAAATCCTTCTATGTGGAACACCTCATCACTAAGGGCTTTTCATCCAGAAAAAAGGAGGTCAATGTCCCACTGTACTCATCCCTCATTAGACCCATTTTAGAATACAATGCCCCATTTGGTATGTACCTCTCAAGACACCTGTAACAACTGGAAAGGGCGCAGAAATACCTCACTAAAAGAATCACAGGCCTAAAGCAGATGCCCTATGCTGACCGCCTTAAAAAACTCCACCTATACTCTGTTGCATATCGTCTGCTCAAAGGTGATCTCTGCTTAACATACAAGGCCATGTCAAACCCAGAGCTGTTGGACATGCTACACTTAAAGAAATCCCAATCCCTCAGAGCACATGCTCCAGGGATCTAAACCTTGTCATCACACTAAACAAAACATGCTGGAGGGATAGGTTCCTGACCCAGAGACTCCCCAGACTCTGAAATAGAGTGACCATACATGTCACGCAGAGCACCTCTTTGGCCCTCTTCAAAATGAACCTTGATGATTGGATGGGAGAAAGGAAATTCACCCCGGGGATCACGTCAGTCACCCTGCTAGACAGGGATCCAGGGAAGTAAATAGTGTGGGAAGAAATAGCCAGGGAATTGTTATGGCTAGGCTTGTATAGGCCCTAGGGCCAATAACCTAGTACCAACCTATGAACCTAAGATGTAACAGGTGATCTGTGAGCCCTTTCAATTCCATATGAAAGGGCTTCAGGAAGGTCTGAAAATAGATGGTAACCATGAAGTTAAAAAACTCACCATATTGTTGCCTTCTATGTTTTCTGGCAGTCCAAAGATCCTTATGTTATTTCTATGGGATCTGTTTTCTAGATCTTCTATTTTATTTTGAAGTGCTGTATTTTGTTTTAATAGAAATTCAATAGTATTTTCTCCCTCCTGTAATCTTCCACCTACATCATTAAGGGAATGTTCAATATCTGAGATCTGAGATTTCTGTAGTTGTAGTTTTTTGTGTATTAAATCCATCTGTCTTGAGTATTTGTCTTCAAAGACATCTATTATTGTATCCATCATATACAGTTTCGACGACATTTCTTGTATATTAGTTGTCAAGGATAACATTTCTTTCTTGAGAGAAGTGTCCATGGAATTGGCTTTAAAATGACTCATCTTCCAGTCTGAGATAATGGGATATGTTGTCAAGACGTTTTTGACAGGAAAATTTTGTTACATCACTGTATATGTGTATGTGCTGTGCATGTATAATTCTGACAGTCTTGTGATGTGAATATAAATTAGCTCCACCAGCCCCAGCCTGCAGTGGTGTTTTGGTTCATGTTAAGCTGAGAAAAACACAAAAGTCCTCTCTCATTTCCAAGCTGATGACAAGTAAAAGTTCTTTCTCCAAGACAGGGACCAAAAAAGAAAGTTTTTAAACAAATTTAACAAGACTCGTACTACAGCAAAATACCACAGATGGAGTACTGAGAGCTTTGGACCAGAATGCATATCTGGTATCAGCATTCATTTCTGAATATTGGTTGACACAAGGGACACTGAAGAGCTTCAGTCCTAACTGCAAAAAGCAGTATTGGCAGACAGAAACTGAAGTCCATTATTGTGGAACATTCCCCCTGACACCTTGTGCCCGAGGTAGCTGTCCCCTTCACCCCACCATAGCTATGCCTGTGGTAAGTATCACTGTTGTCAACATTTACACTGCAGTTATAGTTCCCTTTTTAATAACTCTTTCATCTGTGATAGTGTCTATGGGTTCTCTGAGATCCATGTAGACTGTGTCTGTGTATTTAATCTTTTGCCCATGGGAGCTGTAACTTCTCAAAAAAAAAATAACCAGACTTAGGCATAACTTTCCCTTATATGATTTCTACTGGATCATAACCAGAAGAAAAATTCTATCTAAATAGGTTTTATAGCAGTCATGTCTATAAAAGTTCCATAACAAATATTTCCTTAACACTTCACATTATACTGTTGACAACTGATTCCGCATTTCCTACAGTGTACTATAGATCTGCCATTGGACAATGGGATAATTTTATGTGTCTTTCTGCTTATATAGTGCCAAAACTTGCTTAGAGGTATTATATATAGCCAGGGAATTGTTATGGCTAGGCTTATATAGGCCCTAGGGCCGATAGCCTAGTACCAACCTATGAGCCTATTTAACATATGGGGGGGAGCAGCTAAACTTTTTGTTAACATTAATCCCTCTGCTTCTGACAAGGAAAGGAAGGTTTGGGATGAATTTAAGAAAAAAAGTATTCTTCTGCATAACTTGTTTTTAGACCTTTCATCTCTTAAGCTCACATATTGAAGTTTTTGCTTTGTCATTAGTTAAAATATGAAAAATATCTGGCATATCATCCCTCTTGTGTGGAGAAATCTTCTTTGTGTAACATAGTTTCTTCTGTGTCTCATTGTTTGAAATGTGCATATTTATGTATTTATTTATTTTACATTTGTTTACCGGGAAAGTCCGACTGGACAAAAAAGTCCATTTTCAGTGGAAGCCTGAGGAAGAAAAGCTCCACATAAATAAAACAAGCAATCCAATAAAAGTCCATACATATCAAAGTACAATATATAACAATATAAAACAACAATAATAGATAATGTAAAACAGAGATTACATCTCAAGATTAAAAAAACAGAAATCTGAGTAACAAAGTTATTATGATTATTTTTTATCTTAAGAGTATATGTTGCTAATGCCATATCAAGGGCATCTTCCACTGTTACAGATATCAAATGGTTTGCCTGGATGTAGTTTCACAACCTTCAGAAGGATACAAGAATGGAGGTTTGAATCTCCCATGGACAGGGTCTTAGTTGTTGGTCCCTTTGCTGCAGTAGTCATTAAAATATAGACAATTTCCCTTAAAAGCACACAGAGCTCACAGTCAGACTGGGGCTGGTTTCTCCCTCTCTCTCCAGATCCCCAATAAGACTCCCACTGGCACAGCTATAGGGTTAAGATCTCAGCCGAGCGGTCAAGCCAAAACCTCCAGCACCCTCTCTGTCCAACCAGTGCTTCATGTCCCTGCCCAAGTAGCAGACAGAAACATTTTGAGATCTGATTTATATACAAACACACACACACACACACACACACACACACACACACACACACACACACACACACACACACACACACACTCCTAGGAAAGTCTGGCACAGGTTTACTAGCTATGCCCCCTTCTGCCCAGGTAGTTATCAATGCCACCAACCAGCTCTTTATCAGCTACTATAAGGCCCTTCCCAAAAGGTGACCAATTCTACTGTGTAATATTACTATTATCCAAATGGTAAGTGTGACCAAGGTCAAGGCTGTTTAGGAGTGGCCTATACAGTGTCAGCAAATACATATGCAAGTACTTTAAGAGCTTAAATACATCTAAACAAATCAGCCACAATTAAAAGGTTTAAATATATTTAATAATAAATAATAAAAGAACAAAACAGTACTCCATAACAGACACAGTCACTTCAGAGTTCAGAATCACAGGAAATATTTCAAAACAACATTGCAGGACAGTCTCAAATAAACACAGAAAACATCTAAACTAATGTTCACTATATTCCTATCTATATCTAAGAGAAATCACTGTACCCTAGTTACTTACTATTAGCAAGGCAGAAGTGCTGAAGATGGATGTTTCCAGGTCCAAAGACAAATACAAAATGCCCAGTCTCTGAGAGAGTTCCCAAATTAATATCAAAACATTACTGCTGGGTCAGCTGGATGACATCACTACTTGTCACCTGCCTTCTGTTCCTAGGCTAACAGATACCAAAAGAATTTAACATTTCTCTGTGAAAAATACTTATCTCTCAGATGTTTGCCTAAAACTGGAAGTTGTAAAATGGTTAAACACTTTTACATTTTAAACCTAGTAATTATTTCTGTTTCAAGACAATAGAAAGAAACCTCTAGCTGCAGACATCCTGTCTCCTTCAGTGAAACTGGGAGATAAACACAGAAGTAAAGCAATTCACTTATTTTCTTAGTGTTTGCAAGTTAACTCTGTTCTTTTCCAGTAGTGTACACTGGGATTACATTCTTGAAGCTCAGTACAGAACATACAGTTCAACACACACTTCTGCACCAGTAGTTTAATATACATATAACATATAGTTCTCTTACATTTGTAAGACAAGCATATAAATCATATTAATATTCACAAATGACATATTATTTACAAAATTCCAGATAGCTGGACTGGCAGTGTCACATTTATGTACAAATCATATTAATATTTTCAAGTAACATATAATTATTTACAAAATTCCGGCTAGCTGGGCTGGCAGAATTTCGGTTTGTCACACATATCATTCTATTTTAATCTATCCAAATTTCAGATATTTAAGTTTTTTCCCCATGTCTGAATCACATTATCAGTTCTCTATTTCACCCTTTGGACATAACTGGTGATCTCTGCAGACTCTTTTTCAAGGTATCAGGAATCTGTCTGTTGGGCTTGAGATGTATGCAGGCTGGGACTTCAAGAAAACATTTAGAAATTTTTTCTGACATCTTTTGACAAGCTTGTTTTCATGGGGTATCTCCTGGACCCCTCAGTCCAAAAAAACTTTCTTCCACAGCAAAAAATATATCTATATTTAGATCTGTTCCAGAGGTTTTCCACTCAGACAACTGTTTCAGCAAGGGAATTCTTCAGAATTCTAGCTCCCATGGCATCCATGATACTCACGATACCACGACTCCATATGAGAAAAGTCTTTATGGTCCCAACATTTACATCCCTTGCCTTTTCAAATTCTAGTTTTAGGCTTTGTGAAAAGGGGTCTGTGTTCATGCATCAAATAAGAATTACAGCAAACACCTTATAATTGAATGTTAAGCAATGAATGTTTAAACTACTGAACATGCTTAACATCAAAAAGTATTTCATCCAATGACCATAGCTGGCCAACAACCAGGAAGTATTGTGATGCATGATGTAAGTGAAGGAAATCTTTTTATAAATTTTCCCTGTAGCGAGATCTTCACCTCACATTAGTTTCCTTTGGAAATTACTTCTTTTTCCATTTTCCCCGAAGTATGGTCTCTCATGCACAGTTTGATTTGATCCAACAACCTCTGCCTCCCAGGATGCTAGGATTACAGGTGTACACCACTAGCCCAGCAAGTTGGTATATATAATTAGGGGGGTGTGGGGGGTGCAGACCCCCACATTGAGGGGTGTGGGAGGTGAAGCCACCTACCTTGGTTGATTAAATTTGTGATGTTGGCCACATGTGTACATTCAATTAATTATTTTATGATGTTAAGCATGTTTGGTAGTTTAAACATTTGCTGTTTAACGTTTGATTATAAGGTATTCATTGTTAATTTCTATTTGATGCGTGAACATAGACTCATGAAGGAAGATCATGTGATGGAAACAAACATCTTTATGAATCCAGGTGTCCTATTCTATCCTCCTGCTCCAGCAGTCTGTCATTATACATGCCTTAGACTTTGATTGGAGAGCCGTTTCAAAGGTAATAAAATTACAAGGTCTTTGGAATGCAAAAGACAAATAAAAACTCAAACATAAAAGGGATGTTAGCTCTAATCAATGCCCTCAGCTCTATTCATAGGTTCATAGGAGATTACTAGGTGAACAGCTTAAGAGCCCTTACAAGTCTAGCCAATATAACCCGATTTTACCCAATATATGGCCCCTAGGGGCAAGAGGATGGCATGGATTTGTGCATATGCATTGAGTATCTTAGAGATTGCCCCTGTCCATAAGGAACATAGGCACTATCCCAGGTGTGAATTTGTGATTCCCCATCCATTGATCCAAACTGCATCTGAAAAAGGCCAGGGAAGGGATCTGCTTCATGTGAATAGGATGCCTTTTCCAAAAAAAGGGACAATCTCCGAGACACATTTCTGTATCTCCAGCATGTTTTGTTTGAGTTGCTGACAATGTTTAGATCCCTAGATCAGGTTGTCCTCATACTGTTTGAGTCGCAGATGTGTGGTAGCTCCATCAGGGCTGGCCTTGTGAGTGCCTTGTAGGTCAGGCATAGGTCACCTCTTAATAGTCGGTAGGAGACAGAGTAAAAGCATAGGGGGATAGGGCTTTTAGCCTATCTGCATAGTGCATGTTGTTTTTTTCTTTGTGAGGAACCACTGAAGCCACTCCAGCTGTTTTAAGTATCTAGTCAGGTACATGCCGAATGGTGCACTGTACTCAATTATTGAGCTAATGAGGGCTGAATACAGTGGGGCTATAATTTCCTTGGACCTGGATTTCATACCTTTACTTATAAGTTGTGCCACACAGAAGGACTTCTTTACCACTGTTGACACATGGCAATCAAATTTCAGGCTACTATTTATCTGTGTACCTTGATCACTCATCTCTGAGTCTACTCTCAGGGTTGTGCTGTTGATGTTGTAATTTGCAAGGGTATTTGACTTCCCAAAATGTATGATAATGCATTTTTTTGCGTTTAGCTTTAGGCCACGGTTCTGGCATCAGTCATTTGTCTGATCTAGAACCTCCTGAAGGATATCTACATCACTGGGGGATTCAATGATTGCCCCCAGGTTGCAGTCATCAGCAAACTTTGTCATCCAGAGGCCTTCCACATTATCCTTGTCTTCAGAGAAAGTATATTCTGTACTGGAATGCTCCCAACACTTAAGTCCTGTGGCACACCACCAGTAGCTGGCCTCTTGCTGGAACTGGATTCACCCGCTTTAACCATGTGTCCTATCCATGAGGCAGCTGGCTATACATCTGGTGACATAAGGATTTATGCCCAGTTTTGTGAGTTTATTTATAATACTTAAGTGGGAAATTGTATCAAATGCCTTGGCCATGTTGAAGTAAGTGATTTGTACTGTTTTACCCTCATCCATGGCCTTAGATACTTTCTCAAAGAAAGTCACCAGATGACAAAGCCAAATTGGTTCGGATCCAGTGTTTGAAGGTTTTCCTATGTCATTATTTATCAGGTCCATGATTATTCTTTCCATGGCCTTACATATAAGACTAGTCAAACTTATGGGCCTGTAATTTCACAGGTCAGTAGATGGTCCCCCATTATGCAGAGAAATGACTGTTGCATTCCTCCACTCTTTCGGAGCAAAGCCAGTCCTGAGACTATGGTCAAATAGTCATCCTAATGGGCCTTATAAGTCCTGATTTAAGCTGTTTTAGAGGTAACCTGGTAAGTGTTCAGCCCCCATTGGAATGGCATTTTTAGCTTTAGAGAGTGTAGTGGCAACCTGTTCTTTGGTGATAATTGGCAGCGGAGTGGTGAAGGGTATTTCTTGGGGGTGAAATGTGGGTGATGATGAAGTGAAATTTCAGCTGAATTTGTTGGCCAGCAGATTTGCTATAACATTCGCCTGAGTATAGGTGGTGCCATCTGCAACTAATTCTGCACAATGTTGGGTGTTGCCCTTAAGATTGTGAATATAACTAAAAATGTCTCATGGTTATCCTTAGCTTTAGAGGTCATTTTTACCTCAAAGTCTGCTTTTAGAGACTTGACTAGTTCCTTGATTTACTTGTTTAAGCTGATGATTATTTTGCTCTGTTGTCCACATTCCCTCTTACTTCTCAACAGAATTTCCTTTATTTTGTTGTACAATCTATTAATACCACAGGTCCACCGCAGTGGCTTGTTTTTGCGGTTTGACATGGATTTATTTTGGTCTGGTACTGCTATTTCTATGCAGTTGTTTATATGGTTATACAGGGCTTTTGTGTATGACTCTGTATAGGTTTCTGTGTTTTCTGGATTTGGGGGAGCTTGGAAACTAGCTATGCCATCACTTAATAGGGGGTAATTTACCTTACAGAAGTTCTTAAAGTTTTTGGGGTTAGGTGGGGGGACAAGTTTTACCATTATTTCAAGGGAAAACGCTTTATGATCTGATCTTACCAGTGAGGACATCACACTAGGGGGTGCAGTACTCTCCCATACTTGTCAGTAACAGATCTAGGACTCCTCTGGTGGGAGTGCAGACAAGCTGCTCCAGGGCACTTGAATTTATAAAGTCAAGAAATCATTGGGCCTGCATGTTAGTGGTAAACATCTATGCCTCCCAATTGAAGGAGGGGTGGTTAAAATCACCTATGAGTATGGTATTGAGCTGGATGGTGAGTGATTCTAGTAACTTCAGTTATGATGTATGGGTGTTCTGGTTCATGCTGGTGGACCTGTAGTTAGCAAGAATATAGTAATGGATTTTTCCTATGATTATTTGGACATGGAGTAGCTCAAGCATGTCATATTGTTGACCAGCCTTGAGGTGTGCTTATCCATTATGTAGATAGATACACCTCTGCCTTTTGCTCTTTTAAGGTCAGTGGTCAGAATGTATGAAAACGCATTATAGCCATGCATTGGTGGAGTGCTTTCCATGGCTTTGAACCATGTTTCCGTAACTGCACAGAGATTAGCCTTCTCCAGGGTGAGGAGAGCTTCCAGGGAATGCAGTTTCTTTTTGAGCCTCCTAGCATTCAGCAGAAACACCATTAGCTTGTCCTCAGTAGCTTTTGTTATGTTGGAAGGTTTGTCTGTTTGGCAATGTCTAAAAAAAGGTACTATGGGATGGGTAATATTTTGGCCAACATCCAAAAGTCTAGAAGTGACAGGTGAAGACCATCCGTAGCAAAGCAGTGTGCCCTGTCAACCATGTCTGCCCAGGCTGACAAGTATTGGAACCCTTTGGAATGACAACAGTAGTTAGCCATTTGTTAAACTTGATCATTTTCTACTGGTATTGTGGCATCATCCTTGTAGATGGTAGAATGCTGCTCAGTGCTAGGCTCATATCTGCCTGTGACACATATTCTGAGAGCTCAGTCATGACTCTCTTCATGTAGTCCAATTAGTGGCAGCTCGTAATATCAGACTGCAGGACTGCAGCCCCCAAGCTGTGAACCACAGTGGTAGAGTCCTACAAATCCTCCATACAAAGTGAATCCGGACTACTGCCTTACTAGTCTGGATTCAGGAAGAAGGAAACAGACTGCTGATTCCCCAGAAGTCTATGCGGTGCTAACCACATAAACTGGAAGGGGATCGGACTGCAGAGTCAGCAGTCTTGGAACGTTCCAGGAAAGAGCCGAGAAACCAGAAGTGTCCATTCTGACATGAACGCAGGATTACTGAAGCTGTGGGTTTACTATTATGATTGCAGGAGAAAGCTGTGGATTATAGCCCTCAAACAACTCAACTGGCCCAAGTTCCATCAACTACTCCTACTAAAACAACTTATAGTTGCACATAAACTCTACTACCTGCCTGAGAAAACTCCTGCCCTCAAACAACTGATTCAGCCTTACACCCTGGCTAGAAACCTTAGATCTGCACACCGTAACCAAATAAGCATCACTAAACACAAAAATGAGGCTGGCAAATACCTCTTTGTCTTCTTCAAAGCCAAAATCTGGAACTCCCTCCCAGATCACATAACCTCCATAACCCTAACTCACCAGTTCAAAAAACTCCTCAAAGCCCACTACACAAAAGACTGGCTATGTCCATGTTACCCCCCAGGTTAGTACAAATATCTCTCCAAAGTGATAACTCAAAAATTGAAACGTTTTCATTAACCAATGTTTTTCTACACGTATCATGTTTTGATACCCACTGTATTAAACACTGTAAAATGAACTTCTGCTATATTTATAATGTCAATACTAGTTAATAAAAAGTTGTGTATTGTGTAATTATAGCTTGTTAATTTGTTACCACTGTAATGTACTTTATTGGAGATTTTCTCCCCGGGCCTCCGCTGAAAATGGACCTGTGTCCAGTCGGACTTTCCCGGTAAAAATGTAAAATAAAAATAACAAATTACTGAAGCTGTGGGTTTACCGTTATGATTGCAGGAGGTATGGTGTGTGTGTGTGTGTGTGTAATGCCCCAGTTGGTGTATACTGGTGGCTAGAGAGAACTCAAGATACCTGCTGGTGGTGGTTAGAGAATACCTCAGGCTTGAACCCTGTACCTTGGGTGCAGGTAACAAGAGCCTGAATTCCCTACCCACCATCATTTGTGAAACTTTTGCAGGTTTTTGCCTCATATTTTGTTCTGTTCTGTTCCTCGTAAAATCTATGGTTTCTGAGTTTTTAATTCCTCAAGTAGTTGTGCAGCGGTAGCATTGTTGCCTCACAGCTAGAGGTTCTCTGGTTTGATTCTTGGCTGGGGTGCCTTCTGTGTAGAGTCTGTATGTCCTCCCTCTGTTTGTGTGGGTTTGCTCTGGTGTCCTCCCATGTTACGAAAACATGTGTCTGTAGGATTTCTCTCTGGGCCTCTGTTGAAAATTGGCTTTTGTTCCAAGTCAGACTTTTTTGGTTAACAAATGTTAAATAAATAAAACTGACAGGCATTTGAATTTCAGACTTCATATAGGTTCATAGGTTGGTACTAGGCTATTGGCCCTAGGGCCTATACAAACCTAGCCAAACAATTCCCTGGGTATTTCTTCCCATAATATTTACTTTCCTGGACCCCTGTTTAGCAGGGCAACTGATGTGATCCCTGGGGTGAATTTCCTATCTCCCATCCAGTCATCAAGGTTCCTTTTGAAGAGGGCCAAGGAGGCGCTCTGCTTGACATGTATGGGCAGTCTATTCCAGAGTATGTGGAGTCTCTGGGTCAGGAACCTATCCCTCTAGCATGTTTTGTTCACTGTGATGACAAGGTTTAGATCCCTGGATCATGTGGCTCTGAGGGATTGGGATTTTTTTTAAGTGGAGCATGTCCAACAGCTCAGGGTTTGACATGCCCTTGTATGTTAATCAGAGATCGCCTCTGAGTAGACGATATGCCACAGAGTATAGCTGGAGATTTTTTTAGATGGTCAGCATAGGGCATCTGCTTTAGGCCTGTGATTCTTTTAGTGAGGTATTTCTGTGGCCTTTCCAGCTGTTGCAGATGTCTTGTGAGGTACATACCAAATGGGGCGTTGTACTCTATAATGGGTCTAATGAGACATGAGTACAGTAGGGCAATGACCTTCTTTTTTCTGGATGAAAAGCCCTTAGTGATGAGGTGTGCCACATAGAAGGATTTCCTGACTGTTGTGATGATGTGGTTATCGAAGGTGAGACCACTGTCCACCTGTGTCCCCAAGTCTCTCATCACACTTTTGGTGTTTGGTGTATTGCCACCTATGTGATAATTCATGGGTACATGTTTTTTCCCAAAGGGGATAACTATACATTTCTTGGCATTAAGCTTGAGCCCATGGCTCTGGCACCAAGCATCTGTTTCTGTAAGGCCCTTTTGTAGAATATCCACATAATTTGGGGATTCAATAATGGCTCCCAGTTTGCAATCATCTGTGAACTTTGTTAGCCAGAGTCCCTTAGTGTTGGCCTGTACTTCAGAGAAGTAGATGCCAAACAAGAGCGGTCCCAGGACTGAACCCTGAGGTACTCCACTTGTCACTTGTCTGGAGCTGGATTTGGATTTGGCTACATTTACAGTCTGGGTTCTGTCAGTAAGCCAGTTGGCAACCCATCGAGTGACATAGCATTTTATGCCCAGCTTAGTAAGTTTATCTATGATTCCAGAGTGGAAGATGGTGTCGAAGGCCTTGGCAAGGTCCAGATAGGCTGTGTGGACTGTCTTACCCTCATCTGCAGCTCTGGAGAATGATTCGAAGAAGTCAGTCAGGTTCAGGAGACAAGATCAGTCCTTCACAAACCCAAACTGGGTGAGGTCCAGTGTTTGAAGGTTGCCAATGTCTTTGTTTATAAGTTCCATGATAATGCGTTCCATGCCCTTGCAGATCAGGCTCATCAGACTGATGGGACGGTAGTTCCCGGGATCCAAGGTGGCTCCCCCCTTGTGGAGTGGGATAACTATAGCTGTGCACCACTCAGTGGGCATGAAGCCTGACGTGAGGCTATGATTAAACATGACACTTAGTGAGGTGCCAGTTCATTTTGTAGTTCATGGAGTACACTGCCCGGGATGTCATCTGGTCCTATGGATGCTGTATTCTTAGCTTTGGAAAGTGCGGTTTCTACCTGTATGGCTGTGATTACAGTAATTTGGCAATCCTGTGGTATTGAGATGGGCCCTTTAGGGGGTGAGAGGGGGGTGAAGTTGGCACTAAATCGATCTGCCAGGATACTGGCAATATCCTTGGGATCAGTATATTTAATGCCATTCTGTTGTAGCTCAGAGCAGATCTGAGCATTGACATTTAGATTCTTGACATAACTATAGAATGCTTTGTGGTTGTCTTTGGAATCTTTGGCAATTTTATTTTTGTAACTAGCTTTGGAGGATTTTATGAGGGATCTCAGCTTCTTACTGAAGCTGGTAAGGGAATTTTTTGCATCCTGGGATTTTCCTCTTTTCTGCAACAGTTTCTTCCTTCTGTTGTATAGTTTGTTTATGGCTGGGGACCACCAGATTGTTTTTCTTTTTTAGAGGAGAGTGTCTTGGTTCTATTTGGGATGGCACGATTCATGCACGAGTGGATGTGCTCATGCAGTGCCTTAGTGTAGGATTCAACAGTCGAACTTTCAGCTCCCATCTGCATGGGTGCCATGAAGTTTGTCACTTTTGACTTAAGTAGCATGAAGTTGGCTTTGGAGAATTTTTTGCAGAGGTTTCCTTACTGGGGGTTGTGGGTGGGATGTGGATATCAAGGGTGATTTGCTTATGGTCAGACCTGACCAATGAGGGGGTGACCACTGGTGTGGAGCATGTATCTCCCATGTTGGTAATGACCAGGTCTAGGATATTGGATCCCCTAGTGGGTCAATGGATTAGTTGATCGAGGGCACTGGAATTTATGAATTCCAAGAATCATTGGGAAAAGGTGTTGGTACCCGAGTAGTTTTCCCAGTTAATGGCAGGAAAGTTGAAATTACTCAGTATTAGGGTGTTTGGTTGTATCTTAATATTTTCCAGTATGTTTACAAAGATGTTTTGAGAATTGGGGCATGGTGGGGGATCTGTAGCAAGCTGAAATTTGGATTGCAGTCTTACCTAGTGTTAGTTGCACCTGGAGAATTTTAGATGCATTGTGTTGGGCAACTAGGTATGAATATCCTTGGTGAATATGGACACCTCCACCTTTAGTGTTTTGTGGCTGAAAAGTGCGGTAAGAGTTGTAGCCTGGTATTGCAGGGTTTCTCTCTGGAGTCTTGAACCAGGTCTCAGTTACTGCACAGATATCGATGTTCTCCATTTTTAGGAGTGCCTCGAGAGAGTGCATTTTAAGGTTTAGACTTCTACCATTGAGTAGCATTACCTTCAGATTTTGCATGCTTGCATCTGCTATGGTGGTGGTTATGTCCTTTGAACCTTGTCTAAAAAAGGCACTATAGTGGTGGCAAAAGCTTTAGCCAGTAACCTGAATCCCAGAGGTGACAGGTGCAGACTATCTCTGGCAAAGCATCATGGTTTGTCGATCATGTCGTCCCAGGCAGACACATACTGGATCCCCTTTGAATTACACCAAAAGCTTAGCGAATTGTTGAAGTCAATCATTTTGTCCTTATACTGTGGTATCATTCTGGGCGAAGGCAGGATGCTACTCAGGGCTAGGGTCATACCTGCCTGGACCACATGATCCGAGAGCTCTTCCATGTCTCTTTTCATGTAGTCCAGGGAGGTACGTCTCAGGTCATTCACTCCAACATGGACAATGACAGAGTCGTATTTGTACTTGTAGAGTGACTTGAGTGCATGCGTTATGTGATGGATTCTGGCACCTAACAGGCAGCTGACTGTAATTTTCTCCTTGCTCAGCCTGGTGAGTGGGACATCAGTATGCCTAACTATAGAGTCGCCTATGACTAAAGTGTTGGGTACGTTGTCTTGCCTTAGGAGCTGTTGCTGAGTGGCACACTGGTGTTGTGAGCTATGTGTCACTTTGGTTGTGACTGGTGTTTGTTTGTTTCAACTTCAGACGTCCTTGTTGCTTGGGCAGGTTAATGTTAAGGGCCTTTGCATATGTGGGTTTAGTGTTGCTATGTGTGGGTGTTGATGCTGTGGGTTTTGAAGGGCTATGTGCTGCTTGAGGTGTAGTGCAGGTGTTAACCTTCTCTTCTTGACTGTCTAGCACAATCTTGGCTGGAGAGAGCTTTGCTTCCAGTTTGGCTATGTGAGTACATCTCTCACAGGTTGTAGTGTTGGGTGGTAGGAGGAGAGGGTTGTCTGTGTACATGAGACAGTTGCTGCATTGCCCCAATGTGCCCAGATTCACCAGGTGGTCAGGAGAAATCACCAGAAGCTGACCCTTGGACATGTCTGTTTAGGTACGTTTTTGTAAAGTACAAGAGCTCTTTTCCCTTACCTTTGCAAGGTACTTTGCAACTATAGGCTGTTTAGTGCCTACGATTAATTTCTCCTTATTAACAAGGTGAATTGAGTGATTGTATCAGTTTAAGGCTTCCTAGTGCTTTCCAGCAGGTTCTAGAGCAAGTGCTAGACACAGGGGTTCAGATTTTAGTGCTACTACTGAGAAACCAGCTAGTTCTATGGGAAAATTTGAAGAGCAGACTTTCTGGCACCTGGAGTAGTTTAACTGTAGCCTGGTTGTGCTGCATGATGCAAAAATACGCAAACACATGCATTTTTAAGCCATAAAGTCGAAAGGGATAGAAATCTGCCCAAAATGGCTAATAAAATTACAATTTCAGAGCTGGAAACCACTCCTCTAATGTTAGAGAGGCAGTACAATGCTCATCACTCCCACTGGTAAGCAGTAGGACTTCCCTCTACCACAGCAAGGTCTGGATAGCACTGAACACAGAAAATAAAGTCCTGAAACCAGCAAAGCCTGGGATCTGGACTATACTAGCTAGGAAGGCAGGAAACGAGCAAACAAGATTGTATTTTTTGTTTTTTTTTTGTCTTTTTTTTTGGTTAAAACAGTCTAAACAATGCAATAATACAGTAAATAAACACAGAAAAGGCTAACACACTTGAGTGTGCAGCCTTAAACAGTAAATGCAATTAAAACTCTACAAAATTAGCAATGTAAAACTTTTTGAATGAAGCAAGGCAAGTGCACAACTGAAAACAATTTAAGAGGCAGTAATACAGTAGAATAAGTAGCTAGTCTACATATACAGAAAAGCAGCTAAAACACACTAAAACAACTCAGATGCAGTGTAACCTAGAGCACTTGAGTTGTAGCAATATTAAGGCAAATACAGTTTTAATAAATGCACTAAAATATACTCTATATTTCCAAAATGTTTGAGAAGCACAGTCACACAAGGAGATTCAGGCAATTTTTTTTGTAAGAAAGGGGGAACAGAAGGAAAGAAACTAAGTGGGTTGGCCTTCTCAGATGTTCTCTCTGAATTAGGTAGAATGAGCTAATGACACTAGACTGGGAGGAGTGTCCCAGATCAAATTTACAGTAGGGGCGGGCAACTGCAAAGCCACCAAGTATAACAGCATGACACCGACAGGGAGGGAGAGTGGGAAACAATACTAAAGCTATTAGCCTACACTCTTTTAGACAGTAAACACTACAGAAATGTTTATCACAACAGTGAGCCACAAAATGAAAGTTTTTAAACAGATAAAAGAGCAAGGAGACTCTACAGAATGCTTTTAACTGGAAACAAATCAGTTATATGATACACTCCTTGGAAGGAAATCAGAACAAACAAATAGGTGCTTAACAAGTACAGAAAATAGCAATAAAATACAGTAAAAAGTATGCAGCAGGCAGTAAAAAGTGCTATATGTAAATTGCTAGAAGCAATAACCAGTATAAATAAGCCAAAAACAGGATACTTATTGTTATATATCTCAGAACAGAGTTGTAGTCAATGCCCCTCCTCCACTTGGCTCAGTGTGCATAGACAGAAATCCTCTCAAACTTAGGGCTTAAATACCAGAAGATACAACCTAAGACAACTTTTTTAAAAAAGCTGAAAAGAACCAATGAGTGCTTACTCCAAGCCCTAGACTATCCAACTCCCACTAGCCAGCGGCCAATCAACACAATCCTGCCACGAATGTGCTAGCAAACAACTTTATATTTCATTGTTTCATCTTCAGAAAGTACATAGTAACACAAAATATTTTATTCTAGCAATTTTTGTAAGTTTATAAGATGAATATTTGAAATTTGTCCGTATTATTAGGACTGCATTCCCCCATTATTGACTTTGTCTAGGTTTTTTGTGCTAAGAGGTTGACAGCTATGGTGAGAAATGAATTCACTAAATGGTAGTCATTTACATTTCAGTCTTCCTCTCTTTCACAAAACAGCTGACTTGGCATAGTGGTATATTGTTCTGACTGTTTTGCACAGGGTCCTGGGTTCAAGACGTGGCAGTGAAATGCATGGTAGTAACACAGCATTTTATTCTAGCAACTTTCCAAGATTATACAAGCAATGTTTAAAATATGTCCCTGGTTTTTGGGCTTTTGTCCCTCCCCAATACATTTTGGCTTTTTCCAGATTTCTTGTGCTACAAAGTTGAGAGATACAGCTGAGTGTCAAGTAGATTTTATAAGGAGCTGAGAGCTGCAGGGGAAGAGAAGTTTAGTGCTGCTTATGCTAAGACTGCTTGCATTGTTAATAGCGCAACAGGTAGTGCACTTGCTTTTGATGCATAAGGCTGTGGGTTCTACTCCCACAGTATGTAAATGCATTGCTCATATTGTACTGTGTTGTAAACGGGGTGGATGCTGCCGCCTTGAGAATGTCCTCTTTGGGGAAGATACCTAGTAACTATGAACCCGTATGTTATTTGCCATCCATTCCCTTTTGCAATATTACTAGCTTATCATTTTTTTAATGTAATATAGATCATTTATTCCTCAAGGGCAACAGACACTTTATTTGTAGATGAAACAATGAAATATAAAGTTGTTTGCTAGCAGCAACCTCTTCATTAGTTACAGATTTTTTTAATGTGGAATTATTTAGATGACTTTTACTTCTGCAGAGATTGTGCATATTTACTGATACTGGTGGACTGTAGAAGTTTGAGTAGACTTTTATGATGGAAATGTTCTCATTTGGGCAGTTTTGTCATTATTGGTGCATGCATTTTGTTTCATTGTTTACTAGAAAAATGTTCAAAACAATACATTTAAAACACCCTCTAACAACTGTACTGTATTATACAAGCAATATAGTCAGGAAGGTGCAGCACAGAACACATGTATGTTTTGTGTGCAAGCAGCCTATCATTTGAAAATAGTCCAAAGTTAATCTTTATCTGCCACTAGCCAAATGTATTTTCTTTGAATGTGGGTTTCAATGCTATTTCAATGAACATGAGTTTCATGGACAGAGAAGTTTTAATGCTAAGTCTGTTTTCATTGTGAGAGTGCATTTAGCAGATGTCTTAGTGTTTGTGCTGTAAAATGCAAAATAAAACTTTCAAATGAAGTCCAAATCATCATAGAAGTAAAGCAGTATGCACATTAGTGTTTATGGTAAATGGGGTGAAATAGCCAAGTAACGGTTCATTGGAATGGCTGCAGGGGGGAGGCTCCATTCGACCATGATTTTGTGAGAGGGAAGGGTGGCAAATTCAAAGACAGCCCCGGCTGAACTCTACCTCTTAACTGTCCAGATTTTCACAGAATGAATAGACTTTTGCTTCTTATTTTTGGTTTGTTCCTCATAAAATGTGTGGTTTTATGGCAAATCATTTAGGAATTAAGTCACTAAGTAATGACAGACACAGAGTTTTAGACTTTATAACCTTCAGAAAAATGCATGCTAAAGCAAGACCTGTTATTCTATCAACTGTCTCAGTTTAAACAAAATCAATTTTAGTACTGTTTATATGTTCCCCCAATATATTTGGCCTTGTCCAGATTTCCTGCATTAACAGGTTGTGAGGTACATGCAAATAAATTGCTTTATAGAATTAGGCATATCCAAACCTCTCAACTGTCCCCGATTTTGGCTCAAAATGTTGCTCTTCCCCTAGTAATCCCTCTGCAAAATGTCAGTTTTGGAAGAAAATGTGGAGGGTTTACAATTAATAAATAACTGTAATAATCAGAGTTATATATTACTTTTATTTCAGAAATGCATGTTGATTCTTTTATTTTGTCAGCTGTTCAAGTTAGCAGTACTAATATTAAAAAAGTGTCCCTTCTTTGACAGGTTCCCAGCTGTATTGTGTGGCTATTTTATATTTTTGCATCACATTTTTGGTCCATTTTTCATAAAATTGTGTTTTTTTGGTGAATTAGTGGAAAATCATTAAACACTGAAGTTAGAAAATAATGACAGACATTTGAGTTTCAGATTTTATACCCTTCTGAAACATCATACTAATGCAAGGTCTACTATTCTAGTATCTTTCTAAGTTTATAAGAGCAATATTTAAAAATTGTCCTTATTTCTGGGCCTTTGTTCCACTTATATGCATGGTTTTGTCCAGATTTCTTGCTCTGAGGTTGAGAGGTATGACAAATGTGTCAGGGCCATCACAGTCAGCCAGAGACATTTCAAATTTTGACATACTTGTTGCACCCCACTCCCCCATGTAATGAATCTGGATGTGTCCAAGCAAGGCAAGGAGCAGTTATGCAGTGTAAATGTGCAGAGTATCCCCCCATCCAAGGTAGACACAAATACTACAGTGGCTTTTCATCTCTCCTTGATTTTGCAGAATGTTCTGGTTTCTGTCATATTTTTATACTGTTGATTTATGCTTATTATTATTCAGAAAGTGCCTATTGCTCTGTGTTTAAGTAGCAATGCTTTAATGACCATCAGGTAAGCTTGCCTGAGATTGTAAGATGCAAGTAAGCTTTAATAAGCATACTGTTAAAGAACTGCCAACATTGAAAGCCTTTCTGTTGTTGCCATGCAGAGAATACTTACATAACTAGATAACATATAAGCCTTGGGTATTAAAATGCATATGACAGTATTTGTAATAAAGGACAGGATTACATTATTTTAAGAAGCTCATTACATTTGTTGGAGACTTGCAGTCATCTTTGCAGGCTTTACCTGTAAACTAAACAGAATGCCAATCTATCATGTGTAGTCCATAACCTGTGCAGTAATCCTTTAAGCAATTTATCTTCACCTTGTTTCTTGTTTGCTGTTCATTTTTTACTTTGATCATGTTTTCCTCATGAAACAAGTAGATAGTTGTTGCCAGGCAGCAGGCCTTTTTTGGATAAGAAACATTTTTACAAGTGGGGGTATCACAGAGATTGCTACTTTCAGCATGTTACTTGGTATTTTAATAAAGCTGAATATAAATTATAATTAGAACTGCAGTGCAAGGAGAAGTGGTTTGAGTTGAGTGCTGCTTGTTTTTCTTATACTTGATTTTGACTGGCATTCCAGTAATGTATTTAAAAGTAATTTATTTTTCATGCCTCACAACTTTTTTGTTTCCATCTAGATATTAAGTAAGCTGTCATGCAGCCAATGCATTGAAATATTTTTTTTTCTACACTTAATTTTGTCTTGATTGGACTCTCATATTGACAGCTTGGCTCCCAGGGCAAAGTATTTAATTAAAGTTACAGTTTTTGTGGTTCTGAGCATAGCTCATCCCCTTTCTAGTTGGCCACACCCTTCCCATTGACCCCACCCATTCAGCTGTCTCCTGCAGCCCCCCTTTGATTTGAAGTCGCCAGCCGCCACTGTCCAATGAGGTATATTTCAGGTCATTTATGCCCACATGGACTATGACTGAGTCATACTGGGACTTAGTAAGTGGCCCGACTGTTTGTGCGATCTGGTGAATCTTGGCCTCTGACAGGCAACTAACTGTAACCTTCCCCTTATCCAGCCTGGTAACAGGGACATCAGTCTTACAATGTAGTCTTCCTTGTCCAAAATATTGGGTTTTGGAGTGTTTCTCCTTATGAGCTTGGTTGTTGACACACAATTACATGTGGCTTTATGTATTGTGATGAGAATTGTCTTGTTTGTGTGCATGAAAAGTTTATGAGGACTGTGCCTGAGAGTCCTTTGAGATTTGGGTAAGTTACATATCAGCACCTCTGCATACATGATTCTATTTGTGTGGTCCTTTGTGGGTGCAGTGATTGATGTGCGTGGATTGCTAACAACCTGTTTGTTGCTTTTTGTGTCTGTATGTGAGAATTTAGCCTCCGGTGTCCATGTATAACTACATCTCACACATACCGTAATTCATTTGTTCAAGAATTAAATGGTTGGTGGTGTACATAAGGCAACTGTTACATTGCCTCTAGATGCCCATGTCCACCAAGCTGAATTCAGAGACAGCAAGAAGGTGCCCATCCATGTTGCAGGTCTTAATTTATACTTGGAAGTATAAAAGTAGAGGATGTTTGTAACTGGAAGAGGGAAGGATGCTTACTTGTTGTAATCTGCAGCTAACCTAACCAGTGATGCTGCCCAGCATGAAGTCAGATGCTCTCTGAGCAGCGATAGTCCTGGTGCTATAATAAGGTAAGGTAGACCTAAATAGTCCTAACTACATGCATAAATGCTGCTCACTGCACAAACTGAGGTAAACTTCAGAGGTGTTTTTTTTATAGGGAAATTTCAACTTCTGGTGATTGCATGTATGCAAGGCACTAGTAATTGCTGCTGTGCAAAGAGCAGCTTCTCGCAAATGTGAGGCTTATACCACTTGTGGTCCCCAGGTCCCATGTAAATGTTTATAGACAGCACCACTGTTACGTAGTACATACACAGGTAAGGGGAACAAGATCTTATGATTTCTGCGTTGAATCAAAAGAGATGGTGACAGTTGATGCAACACCCTGACCCCATATAGAAAATAAGATGTAGGGGGTTGATGATGGTGATTATGATTCAAGGTCAGTTAATAGTATTTTCCCTACATGCTATGCATCTTTGCTTCACACCATCTTGTGATACCAGTTTTGAAAAGTGTAGCCTAATCCATCTGTCCTGAGGCTTTGGTTCTTGTAGTGGGAAGAGATGGCCATCCAATAAATAGTTTTACCCTTTGCACACCTCTCTACCTGAGCAGCTGATATTTGTGGCTCTCCAAATTTCACTGTAATCATTTTCCCATACATTTCATGCCTGTTACAGGGTCATAAACTGTGCATTTAAAATCATAAGCATGTTTCTTAATGTTTGCATTCGACTTTAATCTCCACAGAAAATCCAGAGTTTCTTAAAGTTTGTCCCATTAACTAGAAGGTTGACTATGTGTAAAAAACAGTTGGAAATGTGTCATCCCCCAGTACAGTATGTGGTAAGAGGAGCACTGGCTCGTTTCTAAATTCAGTTGCTTGCTAAAGCACTTTGTTTACATTTTAGTGCTGTGTAAGCAGGGTTGCCAGACGTCCCTATTTGGGCGGGACTGTCCCGAGATCAGCAGCCTGATCCCGAGTCCCGCCCTACCGGTTTAAATCCTGGCCAGACTCCGCTTTGTTTGTTTTTTTTTTTTGATTGTCCCGTATACCTGGCATACGGGCCAATCAAAAATTACTAAACACGGAGCTTCTTGTGTTCCGCATTAAACACGAGAAGCTCCGTGTTTAGAGATTTTTGATTGGCCCATATGCCGGTATATGGGCCAATCAAAAATCGCTAAACACGGAGCTACTTGTGTTGAATGCGGAACTGCAACTGCAATGCATTAAACACAAGAAACTCCGTGTTTAGTGCAGAGCTACTGTGTTCCGCATTAAAGAAGACTTTTTTTTTTTTTTTGGTCTTCACTTGCCGTGAGAGACCTTCTTTTTTTTTGTCCCTACCTGGGGGGCTGCAAATCTGGCAACCCTGTGTGTAAGTCACATGCTCACACAGAGGCAGGATTTTCACAGCAGTTTGTTAGCCTACAGTGGGTCAGATTACACGCACTTCAGTGGAAGATGGTCATTCTCTGTAATCTTGACAGTTTGTTATTTTGTTTGCATCTTCCCCCACCCATAGGGTATTACATTAGCTGATTGACTGGTTTAGCCTCAGCCAGAGATGCAGTCCAGTCACACTCAGATCTGCAGGCTATGTAGCAGTGAAGTTATATTTCCTTTAGTATGTGCTTGTTTATTTGTGAAACTTAGTGGAATGATTATACCAGCCAAGGCAATTGTATTTGTTTCATGCTTGCTGCTACATGCCCTTCTCCCTTTGCTGTTAATTATTATTCATATGGTCAGCAGTAGTGTTGCTTATTCATGCATGTACTCATGCAGACATACATTTATAAAGACAGTTTCCCTCATTTCGCACAACAGCACTGCTTTGGACAGTTACACCCTGGAAACAAACCCACTGAGTTGCAAATGTCCTAAGATTCTAAAACCGGAAAATCTTAGACTGTTTAAATAAAAAAAACATGTCAGACAACTTTAAAATTAAATCCTGTTACTGCACTAAAAGTATTTTCCCAGTAGCTGAAGCTCTTCAGCAGTCACACAGTAACTCTCTGTATAACACTGATTCCATCCAACTGAAGTTTTCTTTTTCTTCCCTGCACTGTGGCAAAATGTTTAGATCTTTCACTCCTTTTCTGAATATTTGACTGCAATAGAGTTACACTGGTTGCCATTTGAAAGTTGTGGTAAATGTAGTCTCTCTATTTCTGTATATTTTCATATCTATGTGCATAAGTCTGTATGTAATATGTAATCTAAGTTTTTATTGATGTAGTTGTAAAACCACATCCTTGTTATGTCTTACTGACTGGCTTCCAATTCAAGACATTACTGAATGTCTGTCAAATTTGTTAAAGCTGGATATGTGATAATGTGTCTATTTTATTAAAATTCAGTATGGAGTGGGCATTATTGTTTTAGCGGTATACTTCAGTGTTATTGTTGGAATTCTCATAACTTTTCTCAAACTTTCCTCTTGTGTGACTCAGATGGCTTTGTTCATGACACCATTTAACCCCCGTATGAAGATGGAAACAGTTTTAAGAATAAGGGTGATGTGCAGAGCTGGAGCAACTCCCAGGGTGATAAAACTGATCAGTCACAGCTTGAAGTTATGAGAAAGAGTAGTGTTAGCTAGGTTAAGAAGGGAGGTGATGATTAGTGATCAGCAGTATGGTTTTCAGGCCAGAAAAGAGCACTACAGATGCGGTTTGCTTTGAGAGTGTTGATGGAGAAGTACAGAGAAGGAATTGCATTGTGTCTTTGTGGACCTGGAGAAAGCATATGATAGGGTGCCTTGAGAGGAGTTGTGGTATTCTATGAGGAAGTCGGCAGTGGCAGAGAATGTATGTAAGAGTGGTATAGGATATGTACTAGGGTAGTGTGGCAGTGCTTAGGTCTGCAGTGATAGTCACAGATGATTGTAAGGTGGAGGTGGGATTACATCAAGGATCAGCTCTGAGCCCTTTCTTATTTGCAATGGTGATGGACAGTTAGACAGACAAGATCATACCGGAGGCCCCATGGACTGATGTTTGCAGATGACATTGTGATCTGTAGTGAGAGTAGGGACCAGGTTGAGGAGACCCTGGAGAGGTGGATATATGCTTTATAGAGGAGAGGAATGAATGGCATGCAGGACTAAGACAGAATATATGTGTGTGAATTAGAAGGATAGAACAATGGTGAGGATTCAGGGAGTAGAGTTGGTCAAGGTGGATGAGTTTAAGTACTTGGGATCAACAGTTCAGAGTAATGGTGAGTGTAGAAGACAGGTGAAGAAGACAGTACAGGCAGGGTGGAACGGATGGAGAAGAGTGTCAGGAATGATTTCTGACCAACAGATAACAGTATGAGTGAAAGGGAAGGTCTACTAGAGGGTAGTGAGACCAGCTATGTTGTATGGGTTGGAGACGGTGGCGTGGACCAAAAGGCAGTGGTCTGAGGTGGAAGTGGCAGAGGTAAAGATGTTAAGATTTGCAATGGGTGTGACAAGGATGGGCCAGATTAGGATTCAGTTTATTAGAGGCTTAACTCAGGTTTGACGGTTTTGAGACAAAGTCAGAGAGCCGAGATTGCGCTGCTTTGGACATGTGCTGAGGATGGATGCTCAGTGTATTGGGAAAAGTATGCTAAGGATGGAGCTTCCAGGTAAGAGCAAAAACAGAAGGCCTAACTTAAGATTTATTGATATGGTGAGACTGGACATGCAGGTGGTTGGTGTGACAAAGCAAGATGCACTGGACTGGAAGTAATGGAAACCAATGATCCGCTGTGGTGACCCCATAAGGGAGCAGCCTAAACAGAAGACAAAGAAGAAGATCAAAATGGAAATAGATATTAATTTTAATAAATAAATGTATGTGTCATTATCTGTTTATCATATTGATTGCTTATGTTGTTTACAATGTATTTGCTGTATATATTTATGTTTTTATACATCCACATATATTTTTATGTCTATACAGACATACACACACACACACACATATATATATATATATATATATATATATATATATATATATATATATAAATATATAGATCACCTACAGAACACCGACAGCCCAAAACACCGTCACCCATATGGCCGACGCCATATGGTCAACACTCACAATATCAACAGCACCAGAATTTCACAAAAAAGGAAAATAAAATGTCCTTTTTTGTGCTACCAGGGGGGCTATGCCCCCCTGCACCCATACCTTTAATATACCAACTCCGAGATCGCACTACAGTGCAAGAATGAAAATTTTTCCATTCCGCACTATTGGGAGATAGCGTTTCCCCATTGTCGATATTCTAAATGTCGGCCATATGTGTTAAGAAAATGTATAACTGCAATGTGCAAGCTTAGATGCATTTAGGGTTAAAAAGAAATTAATACGTTTATTCTGTTTATTCTGTGTGAAATATGTGCAGCTGCAGGAAACCTTGATAAGAAAACAGTTGACGCTTGAAAGTCTACCATAGTCAGCAGAATGTGTATTGAGGCCAGGGTTGTATCTTGACCCTAGGCAAATGTATCATATCAAGAACTGAACAGCTGAAGAAGTGTAAGAAACAAAGGAGGGCTGAAATTAGCCCAAGGCCAGGTTGTTTTTCTCAAACATGTTTTGCAAGACAGCAATTTTCTGACCATGTCAGCAGTAAATCTAACAATGTCTTCTTTTCTGACAATGTCAGCAGTAAACCTAACAATATTTTCTTGTGTACATGCAGAGAACTGTATAAGAATAGCATGCTGAACTATGGAAAATCAGACAAACCTTGTGCTTACATGCTTTGTCTCCTTGCTGCAAGTAATAAAGGGTGCCTTACTTGAACCTTACAGGCATTGATCTTTGTGTTTTCCTTTACAGATTGGTCCTTCGGACCGGAAATCCTCACTTCACCTCAGATCAGACGGCTAGGTGGCTGAAACCGTACGGGGAAGAAACCAAATCGGTTCTTCTTATGTGAAAAGTCCTCCGACTGAATTGTCATCAAAAGAGGCCAGCCACTTTTTGATCTGTGACTGAAGTACGGGTTTTCGGCGAATCAGCGATCAATCATGTGGGCTCAGGTAAGGTGAATCTACTTTTTTCTGTTTCAAGATCAGGGACTGGATGTGTATTGTTTCTGTCAGATTGTGTTTTCTTACAGTCAGGGATAGAAAAGGTACAATCTTGTCATAGATCTGGTGAAACAGATCAGTAGGCTTTAGACAGTCATTCTAAAGAGACTTTAACAAAATCCATGGTACATGTAAAAATCTGAAGACATCAGGTAATATTTTTCTGAACAATCTATGTAGCAAACAAAATAGGGAAAAATGGGTAATAATTGTACAAAGACACCCGGAAATCCACCGTTAACGGAAGATGCAAAATATATGCAGTCGTAGTGCGCAAACAATATTAAATACTTTTCAAAGTGGGTTATTAAGTATGAATTTGACAGAAAATTAGAAAAATCCTCACTTATCAAACAACTCAAAACTGATTCTAAGAGACAAGTTAAAAAAACGACAGTTAGGAATTCCTCAGGCACACAAGTGGCTGGAGGAAGCAAACCGCAAAAAACAAAATAACAAAGACTCAAAGACAATGTTTTTTTAATTAAGAAAGACAATAACTAGGTAGTGGCATCGGCACCTGTGCCTCCCCCTTCTCTACCAGAGTACAGAGCAAGTGGACAGATTGTCCCACCCCCATTATATCCTATGCTCACTAGAGATAGGGACTTTATAAAATTGAAACTAGCTAAAGTTAAAGATCCCATCAAAACTAGGTCCCGAACGAAGGGAAATAATCAAGAAGAAGGCTCTGAATTATGGCAGGTAGTTAAGGATACACAACCTGTAGAAGAAAAAATATGCCCACTTATAGAAGTTACGAACCCGCAGGCAGGACAGGAAGATCAGACTCCAACTATCTTAGTGTATCGACCCTGGACTCCGGAAGATATCCGGAAAGCTACAGAAGGGATTCCCCATCCGAAACTTAATTTCAGAAAATTTTTGGAAGATCTACAAGGAATAAGGCTAAGTTATAACTTAAATGGGGAAGAGATAGAAAAAGTAGTTCGACAGATTGTAGGACCAGATTGGTACATGCTTTATGGCAACTGGAATCCTCGTGACGCTGCACAAAAACCCCTTCCACACAGCAGCACAGAATTAGACATTAAAGTGAAGGGACTTACAGACCGCATCTCTGAGAAATGGAAACCTAGGGCAGACTGGACTTGCATTAATCAATGTGTCCAGCAGGAGGGTGAATCAGTTGACCAATATTTTGCTAGACTGTTACAATGGTTTAACAACCACGGTGGAATGCAGGTTCCTAAAGATCGAAAACAAGAGTCCCCATATGAACAGCAGTTGAAAAATGCATTTCTAAAAGGTAGTAGTACACCTATAAGCAGTTTCATTACAAAACACATGGTTGACCATCGAACTAGTAGATTACATTCACTACTCGAATATGCTAGACATGCTGAAAGACATTTTAATAGCAAAAAAAAAGAAGGCTCAGGTATTTTCCGTAGAAAACGGAGCAAAAGTTTATGTAGTGCACCCCGGGAAAAAGGGCAGGAAAAATACACAGGGAGGTAGGCAGTCTGATCAGTGATCAGAAGACTTTGAAGGATGCAAGAAAAGGGGAGAATGTTTTAAATGTGGTAAAAAGGGATATTTGGCAAGGGATTGCAGGAAAAATAAGAAAGCAACAACGGAAGATAAAGAAGGTGAGGACTGACTATATGATAGTCAGGAATCACAAGAAGAGACTAGTAGAGAAAGGACAAATGAGGATGTGAAAAGGGACATAAAGGAAGTACAGGAAATCAATGACGGTGCAGAAGAAGATGAAGTACTAGATTTAAATTTATTGAGCCTGGAGCTCTATTTAGCAGATACAAAACCGGAAGTTACACTTTTAGTGAAAGGCAGTGAGGTTAAATTTTTGTGTGATTCAAGGGCATCACGGACCCTGATACACCCCTCCAAATTACCAGACAATTCAGAGTCACCTAATTACATACTGGTCAAAGCATCGAATGGGCAGCTATACCGGGAGCCCCTCTCCCGCAATATCACCATAACAAATCCCGTTTCAGGATTAACACAGATAAGTAAGATTGTAGTTTCTGCGAAATGCCCAGTAAATCTCTTGGGCCGGGATCTTATGCAGTTGTTTGGCATAGCGGTGGTTCCAACTATGCAGGGCATGGAAGCGCAGCGACGAACTGACACCTTTATGGTTCAATCGGGGAGTGAAACATTTTATTAGTACAGTCAGGACCTGGTTACGACTAGTCCAAGGACTGTGACCAAAGAATTGATGAACATAGCCATCAGTAAGTTTGCCTCCCTGGACATTGATAAACAGCACCTGTAACACACCAGGGCCTAATAATAAGTATGAAAAAGAATTATTTAAGCATCGTACAAACAGATTGGTACTGAGAAACTTATCCTGGGACACAGAAGGGAATAGTGTAGCCAGCTGTTCACTGCCCCAGGAGTTTTTGACACTTTATAAATCCAATTGACACCCACATGTAAGCTTAACCAAAAATAAAAACATACGGTAGGCAGACCTAGGGGAGAGAGTTACAAGATGGGAAAAACAAACAGAACTGAAGTTGTCAGGACAGGGAATACAAGTGCAAAAATTGAACTGGGTGACTCAAGTTAATAAAGCTGTACATCTGCAGTTTCGCGGAGACATCTGATGGGTACTTCTATTGACGAAAGAAAAAAATGCCTTACGAGATATACCAGAGACCCTCTGGTCAGCAGGAAAATCAGATGTCGGACTTATCCGTACTGCAGGTCCAGTTAGTATTACACCAAAATCAGCGCTTAGACCACAAAAAAGACAGTATCCCTTAAGAAAGGATGCAGAGGCAGGAATAAAACCTATCATAGCAGCATTACTTAAGGGAGGGCTGCTAGTAGAATCCCCTGATTCTCCGTGTAATACACCTTTATTTCCAGTCAAAAAAGCCAATGGAGAATGGCGTATGGTTCAGGACTTGCAAGCTGTAAATGACGCAGTAATACCAAGGGCACCTATGGTGCCGAATCCACACACCTTGTTGAATGACTTAAAACCTCAACAAGAATATTTCTCTGTGGTAGACATTAGTAATGCATTCTTTTCAATACCAATACACCCAGACAGCCAGTATTGGTTTGCATTCACGTTTCAGGGGAAAAGATACACATATACAAGATTACCACAGGGATATTGTGAGAGCCCTACTATATTTTCACAAAAAATGTCAAGTAACCTGGTAGGATTTAACCCACCAAAGGGTAGTCAGGTCTTACTTTATGTCGATGACATTCTATTAGCAGCCCCCACCCTGCAGGATTGCAGGGAAGATACAGTAGCGCTTCTACAATTTCTAGCTGCTGAGGGACACAAAGTAAATAAGCGCAAACTGCAACTTTGGAAAAAACAGGTAAAGTACTTGGGATATGTAATATCCAAGGGAGGTAGAACTTTAGATAAGGACAGAAAGGTAGCAATTTTGCAGGCACCGAAGCCTACCACCAAGAAGGAACTGATGTCCTTCTTGGGAACAACTAATTTTTGTCGGAGCTGGATTCCAAACTATGCCTTGGAATGTGCACCTTTAACTGACCTTATTTACAAGACACCTATGGCAGTGCAGGACTTGTTACAGTGGACAACGGAGGCAGAATCTGCTTTCTGTAAGCTGAAACAATTAATAGCCTTCTCTATAGTTCTGGGTTTGCATAATTACCATAAATGTTTTTTCCAGACTGTAGATTGCAAGCAGGGTTATATGACATCAGTACTAACACAACAACATGGGGATAAGCAACATCCCATAGCTTACTATTCATCACAATTAGACCCAGAGGCACAATCTTTGCCACACTGTGTGTAGGCAGTAGTCGCGGCAGCAATGACAGTGCAGGCTTTGGCTTCAGTAGTCTTGTTTCACCCACTCACTTTAGGGGTACCTCATGCAGTCGCGATTATTTTATTACAAGAAAAAGTAGCATATCTCTCTCCTGCTAGGCATCTCTCCTGCATGGCCATATTGTTGAGCCAACCTCATATGACAATTGAACGATGTACGACCTTAAACCCTTCTACCCTGCTCCCAACTCCTGCAGAAGGCACACCACATCGCTGCCTGCAAATAATTGAGCAAAAGACATTACCTAGGAAAGACCTCATGGATGTCCCCTTGAATAATGCCGAGGTGACATACTACATGAATGGCTCGTGCAATAGGGGCCCTGCAGGACAGAAACTAGTAGGATATGCAGTAGTCTCTGATACTGAAGTTATAGAAGCAAAATCTTTACCGCATCATTTATCTGCGCAGGCAGCAGAATTGATTGCTCTCACACGAGCATGTACCTTAGCAAAGGATAAGTGTACAAACATCTACATTGATAGTCAATACGCTTTTTCCACTGTACATGTGTTTGCACAACAGTGGAAAAACTGAGAAATTATAACATCTACTGGCAATCCTATAAATCAAGCGCAGCTTATTTTAGATCTTTTAGAATCCATTCAATTGCCTCGAATTGTAGCTATTTGCAAATGTACAGCTCATACTAAACAACAGGGCATAATTTCAAAAGGTAATGCGAGAGCTGATGCAGCTGCAAAACAGGCAGCTACAGAGGTATTCCTTCTAGATAAGGAATTACAACCCTCTGAAACTTTGAATTTAGATATGTTAAAAACAATGCAGACACTCACTACGCAAGCAGAAAAACAGCGATGGATAAAAAGAGGAGCAATCCTCGAAAAGGGGCTGTACATCTCTAAGAAGGGAAAACCAATACTACCCTATAACTTGTTCTGCTATGCGGCATTGTTGAGCCATTGGCAGTGCCATGTCTCAACAGGGGGGATGGTACAGCTGGTAAACCAGGTGTTCACAATGTACGAATTTACAAACTATTCTAAAAAATTTTGTTTAATGTGTCAGATCTGTAACAAACACCATGCACAGGGGGCGATAAAGCCTAAGCAAGGGAGTTTTCCCACACCACCATATCCGTTTCACGCTATCTGTATGGATTTCATAGAACTAAACAAATGTGAAAACAAGAAGTACTGCCTTGTCATTATAGATATGTACTCCAGGTGGGTGGAAGCTTTTCCAACTAAAAATCCGGATGCAGCTACAGTAGCAAAGGTACTTGTTAAGGACATTATTCCTAGGTTCGGTATTCTGGAAAGAATCTATAGTGACAACGGTACGCACTTTGTAAATCAAACCATACAGCAGCTGAGTAAGTTTTTTGGTACTTCTCTTAAAAATCATTGTGCATATCATCCGCAGTCTGCAGGGCTGGTTGAAAGGCATAATGGCATACTGAAAAGCAAACTAAGGAAATTAATAGCTGAAACAGGAAAAACCTGGCTGTACTGTTTACCTTTGGCATTGTTGAGCATGAGAACTGTCCCTACAGCAAAAGGACTGACTCCTTTTGAAAAGCTGTATGGAAGGGTTTATTACACACCCCAGTGGAAACCTCTCATGTCATCAGACCAGGAAGCTGATTTTACACTAGCTGAATATATGAAAAAGTTGTTGAGTTCTAAACATCTGTTGCAGTTTAATTCTTTCAGGTCAGAAGCAAGCCGAAACATCGGAAGTGACAGTGATGCCAGGAGACTGGGTGTGGATTAAAATCGTGAAGTGAAAGAACTGGGCATCGCCAAAGTGGGAAGGTCCCTACCAGGTGCTTCTTTCAACACCTACTACAGTCAAGATAGCAGAACGGGCTTCGTGGGTACACCTGACGCACTGCAAGTTGATGAGAAACTTCAAATTGGACGAAGACCTTACCTCTCCATCGGGACCCTAAGCACAAAAGTCTGGCTACAAAGGGGGGTCAGATCAATAGGAACTAATCCGTCTCAAACCCAGTGAAGCAATCATTGGTGCTAAGGTCCTGTAGGGCAGAGAGTAAGATCACGTGTCCAAGTAAAATGACTGAATCAAGAAAATATCTTTTTGGAAGAACCGGAGAAGACAGAGACAATACGGAACAATCATTTCCACAGAAATATTGCATGACCATCCTACTGATCATCATGGTAACAATAATCTTTTTGTTATGGCCATTTCTCTTCTCTGTTACACAAGTAGAATTTAATAAGTGTGAGTGGCACCTGAACTTCAATACTTACCAGGCAATCAAATATGTGATTACTGAAACCTTCAATGTTTCGAATTGCTGGATCTGCACAGCTCTACCAACAGCATATGGGGATTACTGCTAACTTCAGTTCCCCTAGGGGCTAATAAGACCTGGGAAAACCTAATTCATGACACATTGAATGTCACATCAGAAGATAAAGTAGCATTACACTTGTCTATTCGTCAAAAGGGAACTGTGTGTTTTCATAAGAATGATACAGTCAGGGTAGGATGGAGCCATTGCAATGTAACAGTTCCTTATAGATGCTACACTAAACCTGATAACACCGGATCTTATTGCAATACAAACTATGAATCATTTTTTGAATTGATGCATAAAACAATTGAGGAAGTGAAAAGTGATTCTGTTCTCTACAAACAACTGTCTATAATTGGCAGAAAAATGTTTCACGCAAGACAAGTGTATGTTTTTAGTAAAGCTACCACTAAAGTAGAAGATTGTTACTGTATATGTGAAAGAAAAGCATATAAATGGCTACCTGAAAACTGGTCTGGTAGCTGCTTTTTGGGGTACCAGGTGTGCCATACGACACACGGCAGTCTTACCTCAAGGGAAAATTCGGAATGTCCGAGAAATTAAGAAGCCAGCTAATCCAGTGGGACAAATCAATGCACCTTGGAAATACCATCATGACTTAGGCCCTGGGAATAACAAAGGACTATCACACATGGATCTGGGTGATGACGTCATATCGTGGGCAGGCATATTACCAGCATATGGAGCAATGAAATCGGTCTGGGAGCTGAGAAAACTATATAAACTTCTTGAAATAATGAGTAATGCAACTTTTTCTGCCCTAGAATTGGTAACCAATAAACTAACTGCCATGAGAACAGTGGTACTTCAAAATTGCATGGCTCTTGACTTCACCCTAGCGGTGAAAGGAGGTACGTGCGCTGTAATCCAGGAGGAGTGCTGTTCGTATATTCCTGACAACAAACACGAGATAAACAACCATCTTGAAGTAATTAAGCAGGTGTTGGCCATGACCAAACCAGGACCAAACCCATTGACGGACTTTTTCTGGAAATGGTTTGGAGGTTGGGGCAGCGTCCTGATGAACATTCTGATTGCCATCTGTGTAAGAATAGCCTTACTGATGGTGTGCAGATGCTGCTGCATCCCTTGTATGAAAGGACTAGTTAAGAATATTGTAGACGTTTCAGTTTCAGAAACATTATACCAAGATGCTGAATTCGAGGAATTACTTAAAACTGAAAAAATGCTTTCACAGGCTTAAACTGAATGACTCTCTAACTGCAAATCCTAAGTAGGAAATGGTTATGAGAAGAAAAATTGTTTATGCTTGTTTTGAAGGTAGTATAAAGTATTAAAAGGGGGAAAATGTTAATAAAAGGTATAACTGCAATGTGCAAGCTTAGATGCGTTTAGGGTTAAAAGAAATGAATACGTTTATTCTGCTTATTCTGTGTGAAATATGTGCAGCTGCAGGAAACCTTGATAAGAGAACAATTGACGCTTGAAAGTCTACCATAGTCAGCAGAATGTGTATTGAGGCCAGGGTTGTATCTTGACCCTAGGCAAATGTATCATATCAAGAACTGAACAGCTGAAGAAGTGTAAGAAACAAAGGAGGGCTGAAATTAGCCCAAGGCCAGGTTGTTTTTCTCAAACATGTTTTGCAAGACAGCAATTTTCTGACCATGTCAGCAGTAAATCTAACAATGTCTTCTTTTCTGACCATGTCAGCAGTAAATCTAACAATATTTTCTTGTGTACATGCAGAGAACTGTATAAGAATAGCATGCTGAACTATGGAAAATCAGACAAACCTTGTGCTTACATGCTTTGTCTCCTTGCTGCAAGTAATAAAGGGTGCCTTACTTGAACCTTATGTGCATTGATCTTTGTGTTTCCCCATTGTCGATATTCTAAACATTGGCCATGTGAGTGTCGGCATTGTGAGCTGTCGGCATTCTGTATGGGACCTATATATATATATATATATATATATATATATATATATATATATATGTGTGTGTGTGTGTGTGTGTGTGTGTGTGTTTGTGTGGAGTTATACACACACACACACACACACACACACACACACACACACACACACACACACACACACATAAATCTGTCTCTGAATTTGTACACATCTCTGTTTATGTATACAGATGTGCACATGCCTATCTGTGGGGTATGTTGGTGGATATATACACATATACATGCATACAGTCATACACCAGCATGCAGGAAGTATTTTCACTAATGTGACAGTATAGCTGCTTCTAATAGCATTTGTGTCACTGTCATTTTATTGCTAATTTTACAAATTACAGTTTTTTTACATTTGTCATATGCCACTTGAAAAGAGTATTAAAAGTGTGTCTCAAACTACAGTAACTACACACCCATACATAAAGAAGCTAGAGTCTATGCTCTCTCCCTCACAAGCCAGTATATCTGGCACTCAGAAGGTTGTTAACATAATCACTATACCTCAAACACCACACAGAACTGCACTACAAAGTCCCACTTAAGCTGAGGTTCTCAACAAAAACAAACCCAAACAAAGGATTCCTCTGAGGCAAAAACACCAGAGAACTGCACAACCCTCCACACCACATATCATGCATACTACACACCAGTCTCTCAGAACCACTAAGGCCTAACCATAAACCCTAACATATCAGTTATAGGATACTCCATTCTAAGACACACACATGTGCCTCTAACCAGGCTGCATAAGTCACAGTTAATTGTTTGTCAGGTGCTGGAATGCACCATATAACACATGCACTCCAGTCTCTGAACAATAGCTACTGTTCTGACTCTGTCGTAGTCCATGTTGGCGTGAACAACTTGAGATGTACCTTCCTGGACTATATGACTAGAGAAATGATTCAGCTTGCTGATTATGGGTCCCAGGCAGGTATGTCCATAGACTTAAGCAGCATTCGACTGTCACCCATAATGATGCCTCAATACAAATAGAAAATGATTGACTTCAGCAACTGGCTTAGTTTCTGGTGTGTGATACAGCACCCGACAGCCTGGGAATATATGATGGACAGACCCCGATGCTTTGCTAGACTAGGCCTGCATCTGTCTGACTTGGGCTTCATGCCTCTGCCAAAGGCCCTTGCCTCCCCCATACTTCCTTTTTTGGAAAAGTCATGAGGTCCATACTACCAACATAATCATTTCAACGAAATGCAAATTAAAGGTCATGCTGTGAGTCGCTAGGAGTCTAAACATGAAACTAAACTCATTGCAAGCATTCTTAACCCTGGAAGGTATTAAAATATGTGCAGTCACAGAAGCCTGGTTCAAAGGTGCATGTAGCCCCCCCAGCCTTACCTGGTTACTCATCCTATCATACATTCAGGCCCCCAACTCTGGGCAGCAAACCCAAAGGATGTGGAGTTTCAATATATATGAAAGACACACACACACCTCCAGGCTGGTCAAACACTATGATGCACAGGAGACACTCCAAGTGCAGTTAACCATTGACAATACCCCATATTCAAACAATTGCTAGCTACAGACCCCCAAATTTATGTATTTATTTTATTTTATTTATTTATTTTACATTTGTTAACCGGGTTAGTCTGGCTGAGCTTTTGGCTCATTTTCAGCAGGGACCCGGGGAGAAAAGCTCCTCTGGAGTAGAAAACAATTTATTAAATGTTAGTAACATAGTAGTAACAATCAGCTATAGAATCTTACCTCCTCCAATCTATCAAGATTCAACCCTTTATGCTGATCCTGGGTGACTTTATTTACCCAAACATATTTTGTAAAAACTACTCATGCCAGAACACGTATGCCCTGAGGACAAAGAGTTCATAACATCCCTGTATTCTTCACGTATAAGGCCACTTATTCAGTACACGGCCAACTTCGGCATGTACCTCACAAAGCGCATGCAGCAGCTGGAGACACCACAGAGGTTCCTCATCAAGAGAATCCAGGGCCGCAAACATCTACCCTACAGAGACAGGCTAAAAGCCATTTCCCTCTACTCAGTTTCATACAGACTCCTCAGAGGTGACCTGTGTCTGGCATGCAAAGCAATCTTACACCCTTCCTTTATGTTACTGCTGCATATATGAAAGTCAAGCTCCACTACAGCAACCCATACGTGTGACCTAATCCTGGTCTGTGATGTCAATAGGACTAGTTGGCGTGACAGATTTGTGTCCCATACACTCCCCCCATCTGTCAAATAGGCTCCCTCTCCACATCAAACAGACTACCTCATTATCTCTTTTTCAGCACAACCTTGATAACTGTATGGGAACCAGAAAATACACCCCTGGGAATCCACCTGTGTCCCTGCTGGACAGGGGCTTTGGGTCCTGACTTGTCTAAACATCTGCTAAACAATTGGCTAGGCTTATAAGGCCCTCAGTACCAATAGCCTGTTAACTTCTTATGATCCTATGAGTGGGAATAGGTACTGAGACATGTCCTTCAACAGGAACGTCATCTTGATTACTCTGAGATCTAGATTCTGTATCAGGGCCCATAGACTAGTAACCTACTATGAGCCTATGATCCATAAGCTTAACCATCCTTACCTGTAAGGCCGTGGAACAAATCATCCTGGACCCTGTTGTTTCACTTTACAATCTTGAAATGCTGAAATTTCAAAATTCAGCATTTCAAAACCGTAAAGTCAAATTTTTTATACAGCTAAAGTGCATAATTGCGAATTCTAACATCTCAAATTCACGGTTATGTGTTTACGCTAGTTTACGTGCGGTGTGTTTTCTGTATGGGTTTGCTTGCCGTGTGTGGATGTACGTGGAATTGCCGGTACGTGGATGTTTTGTAAGGGTTTTGGGTGGGAGTATGAGTGTATGTGAGTTTGTTTGTGATTTGTATGTGTGGGTTAGGGTGGGCGCATGAAAGTATGACTGTGTAACTGTTGGATGTGTGTGTATGTGAGTGTGTGTGTGTGTGTGTGTGTGTGTGTGTGTGTGTGTGTGTGTGTGTGTGTGTGTGTGCACGTGCGCGATGGAGTGTCGGATGTCTGGGTGTGAGTTTACTTCACTTTTTCATTTTAATGTGCGATCTTGTAGTTAGTATATATAAGTTTGGGTGTTGGTGGCCACAGCCCCCCATATGGGTAGTGTAGGTGGGCTTGCACCCCTACTTACATGTACTGTAGGTTTGTGTGGTTTTTGTGGTGCGGATAGAATGGTGTGTGTTTTTTGTGATGTATGGTGTATATATGCTCCTGATTGTGTGCTTCGAGGTTATGTGTTTCGTGATTTTTATGGTTTGGCTTTATAGTTGCGAATTGCTAAGTTTTGATATTTAAGCATTTCTAGATTCTGAAGTGCAACCAAATAAGGACATAGGTGATCTCGAACCTACTGATCCGACACAGTTTGGTTTTGTCAAAGACAGGCCATGGATGTTAAACCTGCTACACTTCTTGAAAAACATCACCAGTTGCATAACAGAAGGCAAACCTGTGCATACAACCGACCTTCACTTAGCACAGTCCCACATTTGGGCATCAATGATAAACTCTCCCAGTTGAATATTAACCCTGATGTTGTCAGGTAGGTTGCTAACTGGCTCACCGACAGATCACACTCAGTCAGAGTTGAGTAATTTACCTCAACCAGCAGGCCTGTCGATATTATGGTGGTTCCACAGGGGTCAGTGCTGGCCCCCCTATTGTTCAGGATATTCTTCAGAAGTTCAGACCCAAACAGAGAGGCTGCGACTGACTAAGTTTGCTGATGCCTGAAAATTGTCTACAATCATTGACTCCACAAACACTGTCAGTATACTTCACGAGAGACTTACACAAACCAGTGATTGCTGCCAAAGTCAATAATCAAACTCAGTGTTATAAATTGCATTATCATCCCCTTTGGTAAAACTGATATCCCTGCAGACTATCATATACATAATACCATAAGTAACAACTCAGTAGTGAGAGACTTGGGAACACAACTTGTCAGTAGCCTAAGCTTTGACCACTATGTACAGTATCTATTGTGTTAAGGAAGTCATTCTATGTCTCACAGCTCATTAGCAAAGGCATTGCCTCAAGAGTGAAAGATGTCATACCTCCCCTGCACTCACCCCTCACCAGGTCAATAGCCAACTACGATGTTCCCTTTGGTATGTGCCTTGCCAGGCACTTGTAGTGACTAGAGAGACCTCAGACATTTCTAACCAAGAAAACTACAGCGTCTCCAGCACGTCATACATTGACAGACTGAGGTCACCGTCACTGTACTTATTAGCGTACACACTACTTAGAGGAGACTTGTGCATGGCCTACACAGCAAACTCAGATACAAACCTAATGGAAATGCTGCACATCCAAAACTCAAATGGGATAAGGCTCACTTGCTCCTGGCACCTTAAACTGGCCTGCGACACAAATATGACCTGCTGTAGAGACAGGTATATCTCTTAGTGGTTGCCACTCCTCTAGTATAGGCTATTTAATCCTATCATACAGCCCGCCTGTCTCACTATTTTTTTGGTAGGCTGGATGAATGAATTGTGAACTTAAATGACTTGACAGGGATTTCACCTCTGACCCTCCGAGATATGGGCTTTCAATGCTAACTAAAAACTTGAGTTTATGCTACATCCTTTACATTGTGTTTGTCTAGTATTACACTGGGTACACGTCTAGGCTTAAAAAGGTCTTTGGGTCAGCAGCCTAGTAATCACCTATGAACCTATCAAGTAACAAGAGTATTCTTGCTTTGAGTCATCTAAATTTTTTGCAATGATAATCTTACTTGTGTGTTGACACACTCTCAGACTGCACTGCATTTTTTCCAGGGTAACTGTTGCCATATCCCTAACAATTTGGTGGGCAGAGGTACATCAGAGGAGGCAAGCACAGCAGCAGGTGGGCAAGACTAATTACATGTAGACATCAATTTGACATTACATAGTTTGAGTTCTTCCTGGATATACCAACAGAAGGCAAACCAGGTACTCCCAAGTCAAAATTGGACAACATATGTATAGTTCAGGCTGGCTGGCTCCAGCCTCAGGGGCCATAGAATGGTATGTAGTACAGTGCCTACCGCATCACCAAACACTGTGTTTACAGCAGGAAGCCATCTCACTCAATTTCATCATAGGTAGGTACTAGGCTATCTGCCTGAATGCATTTATAAGCCTAGTCAGAATGTGTTGGCTTTCACTGCCCCCTTAGATTAGTTCCCACCCAGTGCCTCTGTCCAGCAGAGCCACTGAAGTGATCCCCGGTGTAAACTTTCTCTTTCCCATCCACGCATCAAGGTTTCTTTGGAAGAGTGTTAGTGAGGAGCTCTGCCTAATGTAGATTGGAATTTTGTTCCAAAGCATGAGAAGTCTCTGGGACAGGAATCTATCCCTCCAGCACATCCGATTTATTGTTATTGTGAGGTTTAGATCCCTAGAGCGTGTGGGTCAAGGGGATAAGGTTTTCTTTAGGTGGAGCATTTCCATCAATTCTGGGTAGGACATGGCCTTGTATGTCAGGCAGAGATCACCTCTGAGTAGGCGGTATGCAACCGAATACAGCTGGAGTTTCTTCAGTCGAGCTGCATAGGGCATCTGTTTGAGGCCAGTGATCCTCTTGGTGAGGTACTTCTGTGGTCTTTCCAGCTGTTGCAGGTGTCTTGTAAGGTACATCCTAAATGGGGCATTGTACTGTATGATGGGTCTGATGAGTGATGAGTAGAGGGGCACAATGACTCTTTTGATCTGGATGCGAACCCTTTTGTAATTAGGTGGGCCATGTAGAAGGATTTTCTAACCATTTTGGCAATGTGATTATCAAATGTGAGATTACTATCTACTTGGGTCCCGAGATCCCTTATTACATCTTCCGTATTTAGGGGACTACCACCTATGTGGCAGTTTGTGGGTACTTTGTTTTTTCCAAAGGGGAAGACTATGCACTTTTTGGCATTTAGCTTGAGGCCATGATTTTGACACCAGGTATCCATCTTAGTGAGACCCTTTTAAAGGATGTCTGTGCCAGCAGGAGAGCCAATTATAGCCCCTAGTTTGCAGTCGTATGCGAACTTGGTCAGCCATAGTCTTCCTGTGCTTGCCTGTACCTCTGAGAAGTATATGCCTAACAGGAGGGTTCCCATGACTGAGGCCTGGGAACTCCACTTGTAACCGGTTTAGAGTTGGACCTAATTCCCACAACTCTCACCATGTGGGTTCTGTCCGTGAGCCAGTTGGCAACCCATCTTGTGATGTAGGAGTTTATGTTTAGGCTGTTGAATTTGTCTATAATACCAGAGTGGGGAATGGTGTTGAAGGCCTTTGCGAGGTCTAGGTAGGCTGTGTGTACCACCTTTCCCTCGTCTATAGCCTTGGTAACTGTCTCAAAGAAGTCCACCAAGTTTAGGAGGCATGATCTGCCCTTAACAAAACCAAACTGGGTAGGGTCCAGTGTTTGGAGGTTCCCAATGTCTCTGTTAATGAGTTCCATGATGATGCATTCCATAGCCTTGCAGACCAAGCTAGTCAGGCTTATAGGGCGATAGTTCCCAGGGTCTGTTGTGGCTCCACCTTTGTGGAGCGGAATAACTGTTGCTGTGCGCCACTCTATGGGTATGCAGCCTGTGGAGAGGCTGAGTTTGAAAAGTGTGTTTAGGTGAGGAGTTAGTTCATCTTTGAGCTTGTGTAGGCTGCAGCCTGGGACACCATCCGGTCCCATTGATGCTGTATTTTTGGCTTTGGAGAGGGCTGTTTTAACCTGAGTGTCTGTGATTTCAGGGAATCTACATTCTTCTGGTATGGTTATGGGCCCTTTTGGGGGTGAGAGGGGGGTGAAGTTTGCACTGAACCTGTCTGCCAGGATGTTGGTGATATCGGTCGGTTCAGTGTATTGTGTGCCATTCTGCACTAACTCCGAGCAGATCTGAGCATTGCCACTTAGATTCTTGACATAGCTAAAGAATGCCTTATGGTTATCTTTGGAGTCCTTGGCAATTTTTCTTTCAAAGCACGCCTTGGATGATTTTATGAAGGATCGTAGTTTCTTGCTGATACTGATCAGGGATGTCTTCCCTTCTTGGGATTTTACTCTTTTCTGCACTAGTTTCATCCTTCTGTTGTATAGCTTGTTTATGGCAGAAGTCCATCAGACTGGTTTCCTTTTCTTGGAGGAGTGAGTCTTGGTTTTGCTTGGGATGGCATGATCCAAGCATTCGTGTAGCTGCCCATAGAATGCATTAGTAAAGGATTTTGCACCTTGGACAGTGTTATCCTTCAGCATGGGGGCTTTGAAACTTTCCACCTCGGTCTTAAGTAACGTGAAGTTTGCTTTTGAAAAGTTTTTCACAGTGGTTTTCTTGTCCAGAGGTGGGAATGGAATATGGATATCCAAAGTGATTTGTTTATGGTCAGATCTGACCAGCGAGGGGTTGACCTCTGGTGTGGAACACCGGTCGCTCATGTTGGTGATGATCAGGTCCAATATGTTGTCACCTCTGGTGGGAGTGTTGACCAGTTGAACCAGCGCGTTTGAGTTTATAAATTCTAGGAAAAGTTGGGCAAGGGAGTTAGTACTTGAGTAGTTCTCCCAGTTAATGTTTGGGTAATTGAAATCACCCAATATTAGGGTGTTTGGTAGGACCTTTATGTTTTCCAGTGTTTCCAGAAATGCAGAATGGGGGTCCTGGGACATGGTGGGTGATCTGTAGCAAGCTACAATTTGAATTGCAGTTTTGCCCATTGTTAGTTGCACGTGGATGATCTCTGAAGCATCGTGCTGTGCCACTAACCTGGAGGTGTGGGTATCCTTGATGAATATGGATACGCCCCTTCCTTTTGTATTTCGGTTTGGGTTCTGTGGCCAAAATATATGGAATGAGTTGTAGACTGGTAGTGCTGGGGTGCTCTCTGGAGCCTTAAACCAGGTTTCTGTTACTGCACATATATCAATTTTCTCCATACTGACAAGTGCCTCAAGTGCGTGCATTTTGAGGTTTAGACTTTTGGCATTGAGTAGCATTACCCTCAGTTTTTTTTTTACTTGTGCTATTTACGGCGGTGAGTTTGTCTTTTGTGCCTTGCCTAAAAAAGGCACTATGGGGGTGGCAAGAGCCTTGGCCAGTATTTGAAAGCCTAAGGGTGACAGGTGCAAGCCGTCCCTAGCGAAGCAGCGTGGCTTGTCGAGCATGTCATCCCAGGCAGACAGACACTGGATCCCCTTTGAATGACACCAGAAACTTAGCCAATTGTTGAAATCGAGATTTTTTTCTTTATACCGTGGTATCATTCTTGGTGAGGGCAGAATGCTACTCAGGGTCAGGGTCATACCAGCCTGGGCTATGTGATCAGAGAGCTCTTCCGTGTCTCTTTTCATGTAATCCAGGGAGGTACAGCTCAGGTCATTCACACAAACATGGACAAAGACAGAGTCAAACATGGAAAAG